>NC_046172.1:95016669-95260765 GCF_011064425.1 Rattus rattus
CTAGTGTTTATTCTTAAGTTAGCTCTTATCTATAGTGTACATTAGGTCTTGCATTTTTTGCAATAGCAGTGATTGCATTACTTTTATTTAAGTATTATATGGTTACATTTACAATGACAATATCTATATTTGTGCATGCATGTATGTGTATGTATTGTTTGCATATACATGTGAGAAATATGGGTGCATGCTTCTCTGTTGTTTAGAGACTGAAACTGTGTATCATCGAATCTGGAGCTCACAGTTTTGGTCCGGCCAGTCCAAGGTCCTACCTGTCTCTGCCCTCATCCAATATTACGATGCTTCTGTCAGAAGAATGCCAGGAATATGTCTTACAGTTGGGGTATAATAGAGTCTGTTCTTTCCATCTTCATCTCAAACCATGTATTTCACCTGAATTTATTTTTCTTCTTCATTTTAAAGACACTTTCATTACCTATGGATTTCATAATCAGAAGTACTTTTTCTCCCCTTAAGCACTTGAAAGTTGCCAGTGTATTGTCTTCTGACTATCAGTGTTTCTGATGAGAAGGAAATGACCCTCTCTGCACTTAATGTTTTTTTTCTCCAGCATCATTTAAAACGCAATCACTGGTTTTAACAGGTTGATTATAATTACTATACTCTTATTTGTAGTTTTTCTGCTTCTAAATTTTCTGTTACTAAGTTTCTTAGATCTATGGAGAGAGGGGTCCAAAGTGTTCAACATATTTGGAAATTTTATAGTCATTACTTCAACTATTGTCTGCTTATTCTCTTTCCTTGACTCCAGTTACATGGCATATAAATCTCTTTTAATAGTTCTTCAGAGTTCAATGACTCTTCCCCAACTTGGCTATTCTCATTATGCCTGAGATTGGACAATTTCCACTCTTACATAGTCAAATTCACCAGTACTTTTTTCCATAATGTTTACCTTGCTATTTATCTCATCCAGTAAATTTTCATTTCCAATGGTACACTTTTCACTTCCAGAAGTTCCTTTTGGTTCTCTATAGTCTTCTATTTCTTTATTTGTAATTTTATGCATTCCATTTAATCTCCAATGTACTTTCAGAGTTGCTTAAATCTCCCTCTATTCATTTTATTGCCATTGTCTTTGGTTCTGTTTCTGTTGACTAACTTTCTCCTAGTTATAGCTCATATTTCACTGTTTCTTAGAAGATCTAATAATCAGGGAAGGGGGATACTAGACCTTTTAATAATTACACTGCTGAGTATCTGGATTTTTCTCTATTCCCTTAGGGAGTATTCAAGTTTTGCATGCAGTAAAATTATTGTTAGTCATTTTTCAAGGTGTGGTTTTATTTTGTTCATTTGAGATCAGAGTAGCCTTACTCTAGGATTAATTTAACTCTCCTATGATGGCTTAAGACTTCAGAGTCTCTACTGTATGCACATGGTAATTAGTGTTTCCTAGCTCCTGGTATAGGAACTCAGATGTCCTATATGAGGACACATGCACAGATTTACATCTACAAAAAATTTTGGAGTTATTTCTGTCCATAGTTTCCCATCTCTAATAATCTCTTCCACAAATTCCTGCTATCTACTCCTCCTTGTCTCTTAAGTTCAGCAAGATCACAGGCTCACTGATCTTGAAAGTGCCTGCCGACAAAGTCAGTGTGCTGTAACATTCATTTCTTTCATTTGTTCCTTTTCAGAGATTTCAGCATGTATGCTTGGTGCCTGAAGTCAGAATAGAATTTTTTTTCATATATTTTGTCTGGTTCCCAGTTCTTTATGGGAGAAAAAGACTCGAAAAGTAACCAGTCATGTATCAGTTACTCTTTCATAAACAGAAGTGGAAGTCTTGAAGCCTTTTAACCTTGAGTGACTTTAAGGATCAAATTCTGGTAGGTTTCATATCAAAAATGGGGAAAAACTTGCCACACACAATAGAAGATTACTACCAGCAGGAAAGTGGCCCAGGAAGCAGAAGGCAAAAGGTACAGATCTCCTCAGCTTTGACAGGTGGGGAAAAATATTAAGTGACTCAACCAATTTCAGGGGCATCACACTACTCATTCCAAAAGGTTAGAGATGTCACTGTTCAAAATTTCACTTTGAAAACTCGAATGTCCAAAATAATGAAAGAAAGAAAGAGGAAAAAAGCCAAGAAGTCAGGTAGAAATTGAAAGTGACAAAGGTGCCGGTTAACAGTTACACTGATATTCCCTTAAGTCCCTGCCAAAAATAGATCACTCTTTTCATTCTCCCTCCATGAGTAAAAAAATAAAATCAATCTGAAAAACCATATTTACAAGACCTGACAGACTTGAGGATGTTCTCAGTAATCATGAACCATATCTGATGTATATGTCTTTATTTCTATTTTTAAAGAGGATATTTTTGTTGTGACTATTTATACAGTTTTACCTCACAGTTACTTATCTCACTGTGACCAGACAACAGAAAATATATCAGTCTTACTACTACAAACCTTGCAATGGTAATGGCATATCTATAAAGGAGCATTTACCTAAAAAGGTCAGGAACTCCATATGAAGGCTACACAAAGCCCTTTAGCACAAAACAGAAAAAAAACCAGAATAAGATAATACAACTAAATAATTATATCCAAAAAATTATTTTAAAAGTACCCACTACACACCATCAGGCAGCACTATGATAGTTCAATATTTACAGAGTAATGTGAACTACTTTCTAATTTAGGAGACAAAGAGCAAAGCATATTTCTATAGGAAATTGAACAGCAACAAGAAAATCAATGCAGACATGTGAGAGGGAAGAAAAATGTATGAATGACAAGGGCTAAGATGGAGGATACATGCCTCCTTATAAAGAAGCATACTTGTTCTACTCTTCTCTTTAATAGTCCTGTGTAACTGTCCACTTCAAAGCCTGCATCTTTGTAAACAATCATCAGAAGCCAAACAAAGGGACCCCTAGGAAGAGAAGAGAAGAAGAGAAGAAAAAAAAAAACACACACACACACACACACACACACACACACACACACACACACACTAGCTGTACCAACAATCCCTAATACAACTTCCTGTGTGTGTTTAAATATTTGGTTTTAAAGTCTCCAACTAACTGCTATGTACATGGTAAAATATACGGTCTAGGAATGAGAAGAACTCACTTAGATTAATCACAACGATTAAATAGACGAAAGCACAATTTGTCAGGCCTGGTGGAACAAGCATTATCTTCTCAGCTACTCAACAAGGCTAAGGCAGAAGGACTGTGAGTTCAAGGCCTGCCTGGGCTATAGCGAGTTCAAGAACAGCTTGGATAACTTAGTGAAAACCCTTCAGAAAACATAAAGAAAGAAAGAGAGCTGAGGATAAAACTCTGTAGCAGAGTGCTGGCATCCAGTACCAAAGAAGCAGGAGGCAAGGGAGAAAGGAAGGAGGGAGTAGAGTCCACAAAAGTATCTCTTCTTGGATGGAAGAAATGGAAGGGATGGTAAAATTAATTAGCTATAAATAACTATTTCATTAGAAATAAGCCATTAGAATTAAGTTAATTCGAACTGCTTTGTCTAGGAATACATTTGTAATTTTCTAATATAAGAGTATGATTTCCAATGATGGTTTTATTTGTTTATTTTATTTATTTATCTGTAGTAGACTGCAAAACTGTACAATACATACGTGTCTGCTCAAAGACAAATTCAATGAAAGTCAGCCCTCTTTATATCATGAATATCTTTGCAAAGATAAGATTCAGTTAGAGAAATCTAGATCATAAGAGTTTTAAGAGAAACAAATATAGATCTTTAATTTGGGATATACTGATACCTGTCCTTACCCACTTTTTCCACTAATGTAGAATTTTAATACATACAGCAAATAATAGATTAGCATAGCTGGAAATGAGAACAGGAACTTTCTATGGAGGAGTTGGTACTGGACACTGAATCCAAGGTGCAATATGCTAGGCAAGCCCTTTACCACTGAAATGCTCTTGCAATGTGGGATGAAACTGTCAGTATTTTAAGGAGAATATCTAGAAACCAGAACCAACAAAGATAAAATCATGCAAAAAATTCAAAATAAATATTAGAAATTTAAAAACTCACTACAAAAATATTCTAAAGACAAAAATCTGAAAAAAAGTATATCATACTAATAGAAATAGATTGGATAGTAGTCAACATTGTCTCACTGAGGCAAAGGCTGAAATGCTTATAGAATATTTATTTAATATAAATTTAATTCATGTTGACTATATATATATTTTATCATACAGAAAACTACAGAAAAGAAAACATAAATCTTCCCACATAAAGAACAGAAAGATTTAGAACAGAAATGCTGAAATGTTGTCTATAGAAGCAGGATGGAGGCATAGGTCAGGCTGGGGAATTGGCTGCCGAGCACAAGTGAGGACCTAGGTTTAAGTCCCAGCACTGGTTTTTATATGGCTTGGATTTTTTTGATTTTGTTTTGTTTTTGTTCTTTCAGTTGAACTGTAGAAACATATTCCTGCATGGTTAATATTCTTTAACAATGTTTGAAAAGCTCCATGATATTTCATTACACAAGTATTCCAAACCTTAGCTCATCATTTCCTTCTTGTTAAAACTATTGAACAAAAAGGCTGTGCATTATGGTTTACCGGGATTTCAGATTTATTTACTCAGTACAGATTGCTAAGGAAATGGAATTACCAGATCAAAGTCTGAAAATATTTCATTACTCTATGCATTTTATTAAAATGCTTTCCAGGAAGATGCTGGCACTAAAGAAACTGGCTTCAACAAGTTAAAACTCTAAGAATATTTATTTATGGCCAGCACTTATGAATCAGTCGAATCGATGGGAGCCGCTTTAAATGTTATTCTTATTGTTAAAGAGGCTGTCTTAATTTATGGTCAAACCACAGTTATAGTTTAATATTAAACTCAAGTATATTTACTGCATTGTAAAAATTGCTTCTTTCCAACTTATTGGCTCTTTCAAAACCAATGACAAAATGAATTTATTCTATTGTCCGAATGCCACAGAACTGAAAACATCCAAGTAGAATGCTTTTCATACAACTTTCATAAACATAGCAGAATTAATATATATTTTAACATGTTAATCTTCATTGCTCTTAGTATAAGACACTGTAAGTTGCAATATTTGAGAGAATAAAAGATAAAATCACTCTGAAATGATAAATGGCTGATTCTCCGAAATAGTTTCATTCCTAACTTCCTTTCTCTACAGCCTGCTTGGCCACACCCTTACACTCTAATTTGATCAAGGCTGTCAGAGCCATAGAAGAAATAGTCCAAAAGGTGGAAAGGAAGAGGAGCCCTGCAGAGAGTTCCTCCCCGAAGGCTATCTTGCCAGTGCTAACTTTGTAAAAGTGGCTACCAGAGGTAGCTGTTAGAATCCGGTAATATCCTAACATAGGCAAGGTTTTGAAATGCTTCATTTTTCTTTACAATAACTATCATTATTTTTATCATCTATCTCACTAGGTTATGAATCCCAAGAGGATAGAGAGCCAAATTTCAAATGGACATAACCATAGTCTAAGAATTTAACAAGAATGAAATATGTTTGTTGAAGAAAAACAAATGGAATAATTTAATCTAATAGTTCTAACAAGAATCTACCACATTAAAAATCATTTCTGTCAAAAACCTAAGACCAACAAATACTGCTTTTGGATGTATAGTGCACAAAATATATCCCAAAGGCATAGGTAGTATTTCTTGATTTTCTATTTCTAAGTCACACACTTTTGACTATCACAGGGAAAGAAATATCCCAGGATTAATATTGGAAGAAAGCAAAGAAATACTTTATTCTTAGAAATCTGGTAACTGCATAAATCAGGTACCAGAACCTCACGGTTCAAATCACTATGGCTTAGTAAGATGGAATAGAACAGGAAGGTTATCAGAAGATATGTGTCTCAGGCACAACATTCAATAGAAGAGGATAAGGAGCCCATCCAAGTCTCTTCATCCTTAGATATGGTTATTTAAGATGAAGGCCACATATCTGATGAACTGTTATAGAGATCTATTATTGTTTGGATGTAAACTGTCTCCTGTAGGCTCATGTATCTTAACACTTGCGTCCTAGCTAGTGGCACAGTTTTATGAGGCTGTAAAGCCTCTGCCTCTTGAGGCCTATGTGTAGAAAATAGGTCACTGGGGCAGGCTTTGATATTTATAGTCAGATCCCACTTCCTTTTCTCCCTGCTTCCTGGTCCTCACAAATGTGGGGAAACAAACAAACAAACAAACAAAAAACTCAAGTTCCTACCTCTACAAATGAGCTGGCTCCATTGTCACGAACTTACATCACTTGAAACCATGATCAAAAAGAAGCCCTCCCTCCCTCCTTCCCTTAAGTTGGCATCTTGTCACAGGAGTGTGAAAAATAACTAAAACACAACCCATTGCTGATGAAAGGGAGTTTGCAAACTGCCATGTAATGCGTCCCTGTGAGTAAAGGTAATGTCTCTAAATGTTCTCATCACTTTCGGTCAATGTGACATCTACTAAGTAGGCAATTTCCTTGCTTATATACCTGGGAGAATATGAACTTTTCTAAGTACTGTTATTAATTACAATGAAAATCATTTAGCAGATAGTTCATGAAATGATTCCAGATCCAGAAACTGTAAGCTGCTGGAGCTGAAATGGATGCATCGCAAGAGATTGTACCTTGATCGATCAAATGCTTCAGAGTTAAGAACATCAAGAGAAAAACTAAGATGAGCATCTAGTGAGAGCACACTAGGCATTAAGTACTATTGGGTACGTTACCTATGTGCAACTAAAAGATAAAATACATTTAGTTCTAAATTTAAGGAGACTAGTTTCCTTGCTGAAGACACGATACAGAGCAGATGTAATATGACTGACCAAGGCTGTTTGCCTTCAGACACAGAAAGCCTTCCCTTTCCAGATCTGAGAAAGCTGGTATATCATCTCATAGTCTGCTATTTCACTCAAACATTTGGTTAATACTAATACAAGGGATCAAATACATAGGTACACTCTGCCACCAGGACCCTGATTTTAAAGAGAAAACTCTGAATTCATGGTAAAAGTCACTTCTCAATTTGGCAACAGTACTGAAGTCCAGCCCCTTAATACAGTTAAATAGGAAACTATTCATTAACTATGCCTGGGCTGACTTTTCAACCATTTCTCAAACCTGAAATATCTTTGTCCACTAGAAACATCTATTCTAATATTGTCCATCTGACAAATATTCTCTGGCTTAGGAATGTAGAGATAGCAGATTAAGTAAGTGTTAATCCTAGAAATAGCTAAAGAAATGCCTACGACTTTGGTTCATTTGGGATCCTTACTGTAAGATATCATAAAGTAGGTAATAATGAGCAATAATAAACAAGATAACAATACACATAATATCAAGTCAAATTGACTTCTCACAATTCTGTTCACTGTGCATTTTAAAATAAAGGTACCAGCAGATAAGTTGTCTGTTAAGTGTCAGGTGCTCATAAAAAGCAACTTCTCTGTGGGCTTACATATTCATTCTCTCTCTCTCTCTCTCTCTCTCTCTCTCTCTCTCTCTTCCTCTCTCTCTCTCTTCCCCCCCAATCTCTATCTCTACATAAAAAGCAACTTCTCTGTGGGCTTGGGCTCTCTCTCTCTCTCTCTCTCTCTCTCTCTCTCTCTCTCTCTCTCTCTCTCTCTCTCTCTCTCCACCCCCATCTCTATCTCTATCTTACACTCAGATTTTATTCCCCTCCTGGACCACACCACAATGGTTCCATATCCCATACCTCCTTCCTGCTGCCACCCCTCCCACCTCCACAAGGATGCCCCCCCACTCCACCAGACCTCTTAACCCTGGGGCCTCCAGTCTCTTGAGGGTTAGGTGCATCTTCTGACTGAACCCAGACCCAGGAGTCCTCTGCTGTATTTGTGTTGGAGGCCTCATCTCAGCTGGTGTATGCTGCCTGGTTGGTGATCCAGTGTCTGAGAGATCTCAGGGGTCCAGGTTAATTGAGAAAGTGGTCCTCCTACAGGGTTGCCCTCCTCCTTAGCTTCCTCTAGCTTTTCCCTAATTCAACAGAGGGGTCAGCAGCTTCTGTTCATTGGTTGGGTACACATATCTGCATCTGACTTTTTCAGCTGCTTGTTGGGTCTTTTGGAGAGCCTGGGCATTCTTTTTGTAAGTGTTCTACATCCTACTCATGAGGTGCACATGAAAACGTTCAAGTCACCTCTTAGAATCCTACTGCTTTAAGTCTGTCAACTTGAGAATTACGATTCGGCATATGAAGTTTGAGAGGAAATAAATATTTATATCATAGTACTTGTTAAGAGACCCTTTTCCTGCATAGGAACAGAATACCAAAGAAACTTTAATCAAAACAAAATAAAACTAGACAGCAAGAAAATAGTTTCAGAGACAGAATGTTCTAAACAAAAGCCAGTTAAATCAAAGAATGGGAAGTCCAGAGCAGGGGAAAAAAAGAATAAGTTATCAAACTTCTCCGCTAAAACTCTAACATCAAAAAGTAAGAGCAGGTGGGAAGAAAATATTCTCAAATTAGATAATAATGTGATGAAACTAAAAATTATTAACAGAATCTTGGAAAACACACAAACAGTGGGACATTAAACAAATATTCCCAAACAACAAATGGGCCACAAAAGAATTTTAAAAAGAACTAAAAATGCTTTAGTCAGAAGAAAATGGAAGCTGGGCATTGTGTCATACACACCTACAATCCCTGCACCTAGAAGGCTGAGACTGGACTACTGCCATGAATTCAAGGACAGCTAGTCTCTGTCAGAGACTAATTCCATGGGAAAAAAAAAAAAAAACATAGGGACAACAAAATGGGAAAACAACATACTGAACCATTAAAAAAAAAACCCAACCCCATTAATAAAGTTAATAGCAATAAACATATCGAAAAGAACAAAAAGCACATATAAGCAACATACATTTATACTTCAAATATCTAGAGTATAACCAACTTAATCAAATTTTAGAAGAATTAAAGATCAGATCATAAGCAAATGGAATATTGTAAAAATAAAATAAAATGAAAAACAATGAAAAAAGATTTGGGTTTTGAAGAAAAAAAAGACAAACCCTAACCTCAACTAATGAAGAAAAGGCTATCAAAATAAGATCAAAAATTAAAATCATTACACAACTGGTATCATCAAAGCACGGAGGATCAGAAGAGACAACCATGGATAATACTATTTTAACAAAAATGATAGTTTAGAATAAACTTAATCACTAAAGACATTAACCAAACCAAGTGGGAGGGAATAGAAAATCTGAACATACTAGTATTAAGTCAAAAGATTACACAGAATAATAAAAATCCCCAAATGAAAAATTAGTCAAAAATGAGTGTATATCACCATGGCCCAAGAAAGCACAAGAAAATCACAAGGCAATATTTCTATTAAATATAAAATGTAAAAGTCTTCAAAACAACTATTTGTAAAACTATATTCATATATATATTAAAAGAACTATTATTAAGAGCACAGTCTGCTCTTACAGAGGAGCTAAGCTTAATTTCCAGCACCCACATAATGGCTCAGAACAAGCTGTAAACTGTCTCAGGGGATCTGACACTCTGTTACCTT
Organism: Rattus rattus; assembly: GCF_011064425.1. NCBI lineage: Eukaryota > Metazoa > Chordata > Mammalia > Rodentia > Muridae > Rattus > Rattus rattus. Next base: position 95,026,247 of record NC_046172.1, read on the forward strand.
CTGACCTCTGAGGACATCAGGTATGCATGTGGTACACAAACATACATCCATGAAAAACACACATACATAAGAACAATAAAATAATATTTTAAACATATTTTAGTATGTTTTGTAAAACAATCTCATATTAATAGTAAATTAAAAATATTTATGTACAAATGTAACCAAGGAGATAAAAGGCTATGTATTAGTTATAGTTCCTCTTGCTGTGAAAAACAATGTCCCCACAAAAGTCTAACAACGGGCTATTTTGACTCACAGTTTGCTGTCCAGTCATCATGGTGGGAAAAGCATGGTGGTGATTAGCAGCTCTAGAGGTGGGGCTTATGTATGAGGGCCTGGCCACATTCTGTCTGCAGTCAGGAAGCAGAGCAATGAAGGCAGGTGCTCAGCTCAACTTTTCCTTCTTATTCAGCCCAGTATACCAGCCCATGAAATGGCATCCCCACATTTATGGTGGGCCTTCCCTCCACAGTCAAACTCTCTGGAAAACTGCTTTGCTCACAAACACTCCTAAGTTAGTGTAAACCCATTCAAGCTGACAGCGAAGATTAATCGTCACAGTTATAGACTGAAAATATGAGATACTTATAGACAAAGGTAAAATAAATGGAACGCTATCTCATGTTCAAAAACTGGGAGAACTGATGTTGAGAAAATGCCCCTACTATTCGAAGGTAGCTGCAGATTCAATGTAATCTCTATCAAAACTGTAATGTCATTTTTCATAGAAAGAGAAAAAACAATTCTTAAATGTGTATGGAAGAAAAACAAACAGGCAAATAGCCAAAGCAATGATGAACAAGAAGAATAAAGCGGGAAGCACTGTGCTCTCTGAATTCAAACCATATTATAAAGCAACCATAATAAAAGCAGCATGCTGCTATCATAAATATAAACACAATAACAGAAGAGAACATAACACCAAGAAATAAACCCACACATTTATGGCCAACTAATTATTTGATTATTATTTTTCACAAAGAGCCTAAGAGTATATCAAAATCACAATGGATACTATCTTGTATCCGTTTGAATGGATAGAAATCTGATACAGGGAATACCAATACTCATACATTGTCAATAAACATGTAAGTAGGACAGCTATTGTAAAAAAAAAAAAAACTGTAGGGAGGTTTTTGTTTGCTTTGTTTTTTGAATCAAAAAAATAAAACTACTTACTATCCAGGGTTGTGGTATATATGTCAGTGGTAGAGTGATTGACTAGAAAGCATAAACCCACTGCCTAGAATGCATAAACCCACTGCTTACATTTCCCAGCATTGCAAACACAAAATGAAACAAACGTACAGTATAACACAGTGTTCCTATGTCTGGGTCTATAACTAAAGGAACTGAAATCAATGTATTTAAAGGATAGCTACCTTTTCATGTTCTTTATCAAACTACTCATAACAGTCAAGAAACAGCCTAGGTACTCATGGATGGATGGATGGGTGGATGGATGGATGGATGGATGGATGGATGGATGGATGGATGGATGGATGGATGGACAGACGGACGGGTGTATAGATGATGGATAGATGGAGAAAATGTGACAATACATTGGAATACCATTAAGCCTTAAGAAGGTGGTAAGGAATCTTGTCTTTTGCTACAACATGGATACATCTGGAGGATGTGCTATGTTTGATAGGTTTTTCACAGAACTATAAACACCACATAATCTCATCTCATATTTGAAATCTAATACTCAGACAAGAAAAAAGTGTAACAGTGATGGCCACTAGAGGTTGGAGCAGGGAGGGAATTTCAATTTCTTGGTCAAAGAATACAAAGTTACATATAGGAGAAATAGATTCTGTGATCTACTGTGCAGTAGGGTGTCCATCTATAGTCAATAACAATGTATATACTTTTCCCATTACTAATAGAATAAATTTCAGTCATCTAATATGACTGGGAATTACAAGGAGTCACTAAAGCAATGACTCCTTCCCCTCTAGACCTAGCTCACTAAGAAGTTTCAAGCAGTTCTAGTTTCTACTCCAATCCTGGTAAAGAAAGGCCGTGTTGTCACTGTAAGAGAAAGGACACCTGAATATCAAGATTCCAGTTACAATAGTGACAAACACTAGCTTATTCTGATTTCTACCTGAAGCAGTTGACTTCTTGTTGGGTAACCAGAGGGATCCTTGTTTTCCTGAGTTTCATCCTTCTGGGGCAGAAATGGGGCAAAATATATATATATATTGCTGCTCTGAATTCTTTGCCTCAATCACTACTGCCACTTCCATACATGCACCATCTTGTACATGGTAGAATGTGGACTTTACGCCCATGGAGGAGTACTGTGTTTTTTGGAGGCAAGTCAGAGTAGATATTTTAGGCATGGGTTTACCTAGATAAAGACCGGCTCCAAGAAGCGTATGCAAGAAACAACTCCGTCACACAAACAAGATGAGATTAATCAGGTCAATTTAACAGAAGAAAGCACTATGGGCTAGAGAGATGGCTTGGCACCTAAGAATAGGTACCGTCATTGCTCAGGATCTAGGTTTAGTTCTCAGGACCCACGCCACGTGATGCACAACCACCTATAACTCCAGTTCCAGGAGAACTGATCCACCGCTTCTAGCATCCACAAGCACTATACTCGTGTACGTAAATACAGAGACACATGTGCATAGCTAAAAATAAAAATTAATCTTAAAACAGAAATCATTACAAAGCATCTTATCTATTAAGTGTCATGGGCTAGGAATCAAAAATTAAAAGGCCTTTTACCATTCCTAATCTTCGGGAGATATTCAAAGATGAGCAAAAAATTAAACACAAGTTTGGTATGAAAGCAATATAGGTAAGAATATAGCTATGAATGAGAAATGTGAGAAGGCCAGTTACCCAATTTTCAGGTTCAGGTAACTAAAGAGAGGATTATTACAAAGTCTACTATATATGTATGTATGTCTTGGAGCCACCAGAAATCATAAATCAGTAAAGAAAAGGGAAAAAGAAAGGCCAGAGTACTTAACTTTTTTAGAAGATGAGGACTTGATAGGATGGGCTTTTTTCTTTCAACCAACTAAGTGTCCACTCACTAACACACTAGCATACATGCCCTTGCATATAATAGCTTAGTGGAGAAAAAGAAAACTAGGTATATGAGACATCCAGCAGGCACACAGCACATATTATACCTGGTAGCACATTACAAACCATGTTCTACAAGGCTTCAACAGTTCTGTGGTTGACCAAGCTATCTGAACTCTCCATTCAAAAATGGCACAGTCCTTCTGTTTTGAAGAATAGAGCTAGCCTAACAGGAGCTTCTGAACTATCACCCACATTGTTTAATTAAATTAAAAAGGATGCCCTTCCTTTCCTGTTCTATTATTTGCACCCATTTGTTCTTCCCAAATCTAATTTCACAACTAATTCTTTTTTTTAATGTTTTTTCTTTTTTTATTTATTTATTTATTTTATTATTATTAACTTGAGTCTTTCTTATATACATTTCGAGTGTTATTCCCTTTCCCGGTTTCCGGGCAAACATCCCCCTCCCCCCTCCCCTTCCTTATGGGTGTTCCCCTCCCAACCCTCCCCCCTTCACAACTAATTCTTATGTAGACCAGAGTCCTCTCTTTAACAACAACAGTGATCTCTTTAATAACACAATGGTTTTATATATGACTTTCCCTCACTCTGATTCATCCACGTAACTCTTACAGCATTCCCCAGTAGGTCAGAAAACAAAGTAAACATGAATGAACAAATTTCAAGTCATTCCAATATTCTGGAGCACACTTAATTTCTGAATTCTCAAATATCCTCATTACCCTATAGTTCTCTGAACAAAACTTATCATTCACCCCTGACCATGATCCTCAATGACTGGAATGTCTAGTTGTCTCTGGCACAATCAAATTTTAATCACTATGACTTGATCCATAATTCTAACCCCTTCCTAAGTCCTTCCTCAACAAATGGTTCACTAACTATAATATGACCACCATGTGAACTGCCGCTCCCATGGTCTATCAAATTTTCTCAGTTCATCATGTATTCTTTGTTTTTCATACTTGTGAAACAGCCCACGCCACTAAAAGCAATGGAGCAAGATCAAAAAGGCACACAAATGAGGGAATAGGTCAAGAAAAAGAGGCAAGATCATAGATGGTACAGGGTCCTTCACAAAAGCAAGAATAATGGGAAGTGACAGTCATCTCTATATTACTTAAAACTAAACTGTCATAATTAAATTGTGTACACATAGGTATAGAAATACAATTATAGATATATAGATATGTGATATCAAATTTAATTAAAAATTGACACATACCTCACAGTCATAGAAATAGTTAATCATTCAGTTACATAGAAAAGATAGTATGTTTACACATACTGTAAGACTAAGTGGGTTAATTTGATGGATACGCCAGGTACAGAGACCATGATCACTATAAGAAATGTGTGCATAAGCATACATAATTACAATATAAACATGCCCATCCAAGTCACCCCTATAAAAACTTGGGAAGCACAACATACTGTTGATTCTTGAAATTCCTACTAGTCAGCAACAAGCTGTTAAATGAATATATGGCATTCAAATGATAGTTGACAAGAGTAATTCAAATTTGGGAGAAAATTAATGTTTAACCATAAAAATTCTCAAAATCAGCATCCTGCATGTTAAAGCATTCTTATAATTATACTGGAAGTAATACTGTAATTTACTAAGTATAGCCAAGAATTTATAGAATCATGATTCAGAGTTGCACACAATCTGATTTTAGCACTAATGTTGAAAAATAAACCTACTGGAATCAACCCAATTAGCTGTGTTTCTTAGAATACAGGTAAAAGCCTGTTATAATTAACAGCAGGTTAACAGAGCTTCTATTAAACTGCTTCGTCTCATATTGAACCCACAATCCTTTGTTGATTTGGTTCCAAGAGCAAATAATCGGAAAAACAAATGTTTTCTCCAATTCTCTTTAAGTAATACGCATCCTTTATAATGAAAAAGTTATGTGCTGCTAGCAAAGCACACTTAATAATTCACTGTGAACATGAAGAGGAATCTCTTTCAACAGTCTCTTTCAAGGCAACCTCTACTACAATCTCAACTGCTACACATCACTGCCCATTATGGAGGTCAAGCATTTCCTTCCCTAATTTCAGTATCATGCCACTTTTACAACTATGATTACCTATTTTAGTTGTCACTTGTGTAAGATATCCTGACTATGCTGAACAGTCACTCTACTAGTTTTATTTACTAATATGAAGTGTACGCAGATGTACTGAACAAAAGGGTAGTTTCCTTTCTTCCTTGTCTTCTGATCATAGCAGTCATATATATTTAAGTTTTAATGAAATATTTAAAATAAATTCATAAAATATTTCTAGAGCTTAACAGTAATGATAAATTCAGTCTTAAAAGTGCATCTCCCTCCTAATGAATGACGAAACTGAGAGCTGATAAAATTGGGAATTTTGTGGCATAGAATGTATGAACCATCTCAGAACTTCAGTTACTTAACATAAGCATACTGTGCGTGTGTGTGTGTGTGTGTGTGTGTGTGTGTGTGTGTGTGTGTGTGTGTGTAAAATGGACTTTAGATTTGTTCCAAATACAGCTTAATACACTTTTCTTTGACCTATAAAAATATAAAATTCTTTCATATAAATCAAGTTCTTAAGACACTCTGGTGAAAAATTCTTCTCTTTTCAATGTTATATATAATATTCAGTGGAACCAAAACGCAAGCACCTGCTTCCTCACAAGGAGTGCTGTTACTCTGCTGTCTCTTCTAATGCTACAATCCTTCAGGCTTTTGAAACTGTGGTGCCCCATGATTAGCTGACTGATTTCATAGCATATTCTTTTGCTCTTTTGCAAAAGTGGTATGTATGGGTATTTTAATTCAAATAATTTGTTTTCAAATTTCAAGATACTTTCTTGAAGTATTCAGAAGTAGATTTAAAGTTCACTGCTCGTGGCTTACTTTTAAAAAAGTCAACAAAAATTCTCTCAGCACTTTTATTTGAAAATAATATTCTTCAAGGAGAGGAAACCAAAGATGAAGACGTGAGGTCTCTGGCATCCAAGAAGCTCACAATCTAATGTAATGGACAGATATATACATGACAGAAAACATACAACACCTGAAGTACTGGTGGGAAAAACATGTGTGCTCAGTCTGAAATGGATAGTTTCAAAGTTTCAACATAGGTTCTTACATAGGCCCACAGAGATATGTACACAGAGTTGTTAAACACTATTGCTCTCATAACACTCCATTTTCCAATATATGTGCTTATAGGGCTACATAAATTAAGAGGCCATTTTTTCCTAATTGACACAGGTAACATGTTAGAAGTACTTGTGAATACACAGATGTGTCCTGTTTCTTACCCTTTCTTTAGCTAGCAACACTACAATCTGAATGCCCTTCAATAAAAAACTGGTTAAATTAACTATGTTTTATCATATAATAGGATACTTTGAAGGTATTAAGATAAAAGACACAGTAGAATAGATTCTGAAAATTAATATCTTTGAATTGATAATGCATTGTATTTATGTAAGATTGTCACCAGAAGTAAAGGTGTGGTAAGTGTATAGGATCTATCTATAATTTTACAGTATTTTGTGAGTCTATAATTATTCCAAAATCAAAATTTAACGTAAACAAAGACAAACCGGGTATTTGTAAATACATGGATGGCAGAAGTATGTCCCAAGATCTGGAGTAACAGCAACTCCCACTCATTACTTGTTGAGGTGGGAAGAAGGAGAAGTGTCCAGCCAACTTTGGAAGAATTTGGCTGTTACTAGTATTGTGTGACCCAGTAATTATTCTCCTTGGTATTCATAAGAGTGACTTGAAATTTTATGTCTATATAAAAACCCATACACTGATGTTGAAAAGTGGTTTTATGCCTAATTGCCAAAACCTGGAAACAGCTGGATGTCTTTCAATAGACAAATGGATAAAAGCACTATGTTATATCCAGATAATAAACCAATATTTAGCACCTAATAAGAAACGAGCTATCAAGCCACAGAAAGATATGACAAAACTTAAATACAAATTACTAAGTGAAAAATGCCAATCGGAAAAGGCTATATACTGTATGATTCCAATTATTGTCATTCAGGAAAAGGCCAAAATATTGAAACATTAAAAAAGATCAATGGTTTCCAGAGGTGGAGGGATAGGAAAAGCACAGAAGTTTTAAGAATAGTAAACTATTCTAAATGAGCCTATGACCGAGGATGGATGGGTGGGTGGATGGATGGGTGAATGAGAGGGAGGGAGGGAGGAGGGAGGGAGGGAGGGGGAGGAGAGAGAGAGAGAGAGTATTCAAGTTTGTAAAATGTATGCCACAAAAGTGAGCCCCATGGTAAGTGAATTTGCGAAGATGATTTAACACTGGCTAGTCATCAGTTTTTAACAACTGGACTCTTGCTAATGGACTATAGATACTGAAACAGCGAATAGGCTATGTGGTGTCTCTCCACATCTCCCTCTCTCGCTTTTTTTCTTTGCTGTGAAATAAAACTGCTCCCAAATAAGACTGTATAAAAGTAATCCCCAAATCAATCCTTAGCTGCTGGAGAGAATGCATAGAAACAGTATGCATAGAATATGCTACTTTTATGTAAACAAAAAATATATGTACTATAAACACCAGTCTATACCCAGAAACTCTCTGCAAAAACCTGAGCAATTGGAAGTAGCGCTAGTTACCTCTGCAGGAGCGAACGATGGAGATGCGAGATGGGGGTGCATTTGCACTGCATTTCCTTCATACAATACTGGAATGTACTATGTTCATATCATAAGCATCTACTAGTTGCTCAAAAAAGAAGCCCTTTCCATGAACACATTTTTTCCTGTTACAAATGTTTAAGGTGTCCCCTCCATCTGGTATATTGCCACCCACCCAACTGGTCTGGAGATCATGGGACAGGATTTAGGGATAGGTTTTCCCAGTGAGCGAACATTCTGAGCTACACTATGAGCTACTCAAGTGTACTGTACCATCCTATGAGCTATTCCTGCCACAATGACTGGACTGTCACAGTAACAAACACGGACCTTCACCATTAGTTCAACCTATTGGCCTGACCTTTCCATTTGACCTACTCTTAGACCCCAGGCCCAGAAAATTCCTTACCAATGGTTCTGTGCCTGGGATGACATAAGGCATCCTCTCACCAACAACTGGCTAACCTTAACCATCAATCAATACTGAAAAGGATATAAGCTTATACAGTAAAGGCAGAATTTCTTGTGGAAATGATTTACTTATACATTTCTTTGTTATGTTTATATTCTATATGTCTGTAAAACACGACCATGTGTCACCTTAGCTAAAATTCCCTAAGCTTTATTTGGATATCTATAAGGGCACTTAGTAGGCTTCTGAGCTTATAACTTAGTTCTTATTCTACAGAGTAACCTTCCTAAGGGCACATAAGACCTTACATCTGCCACAGCATTGCTCACAGCAAATATTATATTGGTCACTCATCTTGGAGGATGGTTCATTTACTTAACACTTCAAATTTTAAAAATTAAATAACTATAAAAATAGAACTTAAAACAAGGTAATTTGCTTAAAATAGAATAGTGGTACTATAGTGAAGGCAATGAAAAAGATTGTATACATGTATTATAGAAATTAGGCATTCCTAACTAACAGGGCTTTATCCCTTGAGGATGTTATTTTGACTTTGTGGGTGGGAGACTGGCATTTTGTGCATTAAAGAAAACTGTTTCCTTTCTCTTGCCATTCACCAGGTAAAGCATGCTTCTCAGCTGAAACATTAAAACAAAATTGTTAAACCACTCTCTTTAAACTTGGTAAACAAATGCTAAATAAGGAGACTAGGATCCCTGGAGGCAGATGAAGTTAGGAGTCCCTTCTGAGAGCTCAAGTTCAATAGCATCCTACCAGCAAGACATCTCGCTTTGTCTGCACACATCCTAGATCCTGAAGGCTGCTTGTGTGGTGCTATTTGCGACCAATTCAAGATAACATTCAAAATTATTCAGCTTTTATTCATTTTGTCTGTCACATTTTCCCTCATAAGTAAACAAAGCAAAAAACAGAGCAAAGGAGATTGTACTGTCTTCCCAAAGGAACAACATTTCTATAAAAAGTACAATTTACTTATGATAGAGCATTTATTTAGTATGTTTTGCCATTAATCACGTTATGTAACTTTGTGTAAGTTCTAAGCAGGCAAAGATTAAATTCTCTTCAATGGAGTTTTATCAACTTCAAATTACAAGAACTCATAGTTTGCTTTAATGTTCTGAGAATTTATTTGTTGTGAATTTTTAAATATTTCATTAAGGTTTATCCAGAAAAAAACTTAAATATTCTACCTATGCAAAATAATTGTACATAGTAATAATAGATGATAGAAACTGTCAAATAAAGCTTGGTTTTGGAAATACCATTTATTTTAACTCTCAAAATAGAGATTCTGAATATATACCAAAGCATTGAGATTCTAATGATAAATACCAATTCTTAAGTCATTTAAGTAAGGGTTACCTTGGGAATAGTAGTATCTTAAATCCATCAACTGTAGATTAATACAAACACCAGTAGTGCACAAAAACTCTTCCTTTCTATCTGTTCATTAAAACCGCCTTTATGTGTGCTCTTCTGCCATTCAGGTTCCTCTCCCCATCCCCAAGATAGGGTTTCTATGTAGCCCAGCCTTAGAACTTACTACATAACCCACACTGTTCTGGAAAATACAATTCTCTTGCCTAAGCCTCCCAAATGGTGGGATCATAGGTGTATATACTACCATGATCATTGTTTTATGCAGCTGCTGTCTTTTAAATCAGAGAAAGCAGTGTAAGTAAAATCCTTTTCTCTTTTAGTTTTATCTTTATAGTTAATTTTACTACTGCTTTCTTTGTGTGCATTTAAGTTTATATCTATACATACTTATGTGGGGTTACATTCCAATAAACTCATCATAAATTAAAAAAGACCATAAGTCAAAAATATATGTAATAAAACCAGCCTCCCCAAACATCACAGCTTAGCAACAGAGAACATTGTAGAGCCTCAGTTGTTTACCTTCAGGATCACATGGCTCAGTGGGAGCTGGGACTACTAATCACTTGGTATCTTGAGACATCATAATACCTCATATCCTTAGCCTTGTAAATGTTACAAATTCAGAATTCAAGCTATGGTGTCTAGTGAGGGTGTATCATTTTGATATCAGCATAATGCCAATAAAAACAAAAACAAAAGACAAAACCCAAGTTGTCCTACTGCAAACTGAGGAATACATGCACTTTTCTTTCCTTTCAGTCTGAAGGATTCCTCCCAACTTCAATACTTTCTTAAGAACAGACAGCAACAAATTCTTAATTTTTAGTTACCTGAAAATGTCCTTAGTCTCTTATTTTTATAAAAGATAATTCTTATTCGACATAAAATTTCATGTTTAAAATTCATTTCTTCCAACGTTTCGACTACTTTATCCCAGTGCTCTTCTGGGTCAAAATTTTCTGAAATGAAATCATCTCTTAATCTCACTGAGAAGTCCCATCTCTGATGAGTTTCTTTGCTCTTACAAGACTTATTTTGCTTTTCTCTTTCAAGAGTTCGAATATGCTTTAGGATTTATCTGAGGTCACTGAACTTCTTGAACATCAAATTTGGGAAGTATTTATCTGTTATTCTTCAAATATTCTTTTTGTCCTTATTCAGGGACATTGTACATATATTGGTACCCATGACAGCACAGGTCTCTTAGACTGGCCATTTTCTGCCTTTCAAAATTTTTTGTTCCTTAAATATGACCACCTAAATGAACTTACTTTCAAATGTCTTGATTCTGTCTGGCATGGTGCCTCATGTCTTTAATCCTACCACTCTAGAGGAAAAGAAATGTAGATCTTTGTGGGTTCAAGGCCATCCTGGTCTTCATAGTAAGTACTAGGCCAGCCAGGGTTGTATAACAATACTCAGTCTTGAAAACAAAAATAAATTTGTTGATCCTGTTGTATAATTTTAGTGAAATTTTCATTTCATATGTTCCAATTTTAAGTCCAGCTATTTTCTTCATAATTTATATTTCTCTATTTGTTAAGACAGCATTCTTAAAAATTCCTTCTACATGGTTTCTTTTAAACAAATGTATTCATAATATCTAAATTAAAGTAGTCTAATAGGCACAATATCTGGGCTTCCTCAGGGACAGTTTCGACTGCTTTTTATTTACTTGTATATGTGCCTTGCTTAGGAAAATTAGACATTTAATATAGAATGTTTGAAAATCAAATGCCCTCCCTCTTTTGTCATTGCGGTTTGTTTAGAGACTTTTCTGAACTAATTCTGTAAAGCCCATATTCTCTGTCATGTCTGGCCACTAAATTTACTTCTATTCCCTTAATAGTCAGTTAATGAAGTGAACAAGCTTATAATCAAAAGATCATTCACTCTTCACCAGGGTGTCCTGTACAGGGATGTAGTATGGTAGATAAAATCCTATCTTTTTTTTGCTTCCTGCTTACAGGAGGGACTTTAAGTCAAGCACTTCAGGAAGATTAAGGGTTAGACTACTGTCCCTGATAGTTTTCAACAAGTGTCCTTGATTTTTTCCAATGAGTGAGGATGAGGAAGATCAAATAAGTACAAATCATGTGAATATAGTCTTTTCATAGTGCTATCAAACAGATCAAATAATGAAAATTATTTGAAAAGAGGAATACTATAGAGATTTCCCCTTGAGATGACTATGTATTTTCAGTTACCATATTTGTGATAACCTCACAAACTGGCTTTCAAGGCTATCATGGAAAGGGGACAGAAGACACAATTAAGGGAGATTAAAACAGAATATCTAATGAAATATTAGATATTTACTATAGCAAATCATCTTTCATGCTACTGGAAGCACTTAATCAAAATTTTAGAGCCATAAAATATTTTAATTATACTGTATTTTTATATATGTGTGTGTGTACACACGTTCATGTGTATGTGCCATGGAGTATGTGTGGAGGCCTAAGGACGATTTGTGGGAGTTGGTTCTCCCCTTTCACCATGTAGGTCCCAAGGATCAAACTCAGGTCATCAGACTTTGCAGCAAGCACCTTATAAGTCATCTTCCTGATCCAAAATAGTTATCTGACAACTGTTGTCAATAGTCACACTGATTTTATAGAAGGGTACATTTTTTAAGTTCTTTATTCCTGTACCCCACTTGAGCTTGAAAGTCATACTGGTAATGGAGTCTTTTAAAAATTAACTTCAGCTCTTAAAATTACACAAAAAATATGTAGGGTCCCTGGTGATATCACCACCTCGACTGCTATTTTAAGGTATTTTATGAAAGTCTATAAAATCAGCAGAGGAAAAAAACATCGGCCTTGAAACATGTTCCTTTTTTAACTTTGGTGACTACAAAGAAATAAATGTCATTTCCACTGATAGATTCAGTAAAAATGTATTTGTTATTACCAACATCTGCTAAGGTTTTAAAGATTCACATGTCAATTTTATATAAAAGATAAGAAAAAATAACTGACGCTAGCCAGTCAGACTAATTACACAATACTGTTCAATGCCTAACACTGTAACTCAAAAGATAAAAGGTTTCAAAAAGGAGGAATCAGTGCATTTCTTTGATGAAATGAAGAACACAGTAATTATAAGCTCTAAGTCTTGATTTTTATAAACAATCAAAAGTCTTTAAAAATTCATTTCAATACAGAAGATATTGTTTTATCCACTACAACTATTCATCATGATGTTGCCAAAACATACTATGCTGTGAAGGTTTGACAACAGGAACATTAACTTAAAACTAGATTAGGAGAGGAGATATAAAACATAAAAGTGACTCTCCACGTTGAGAGCTTTCAGGGTCTGATTAATAACAGCATAATACAATAATGTCTGTGTGCAGTTGTGTGCGCATTCATATGTATAGAGAAAGAGAGCTGGGGAAGGTGAGAGAGGAAGGCACAGTCAGAGGCAGGAGAGGAAAGGAAGACATGATAGGCAAGGACGAAATGATGGGGCAGGAAGAAAGACAGACAAATATGCAACATTTTTCTGTCGCTATTAAAATAGCACCTGGAATTATACTCGAGACTAGTCTGCAGTCTCAGGTACCAGTGTACAGATTTCTGCTGCAGGAATAAAAATGTTGAAAATCAGTGGCAATTTGTAAGTGATTGCAAAGTCCAACCCTTTTCTGGGAAGCCAATTTAAAAGAGCAGTTATTGAATATAAGAAACTACTCATAAAGCTAGCAATAGAAGTCCCAGTGTTCATGATGCTGTCACATTTGCAATGCTTCCGTTGTTGAATTCATTTTGTAAATATGGATTTTACAAAAAAAAACACAGCATGGATATACAATGGACAATATGTATTTCCATTACTGAGGGTTGAGAATCTGTGGAATTAAAATATGCAATTCCAAAAATTTATGAGCAAAAACTTTTATGGATAGCCATTAAAGTCCTTCATTAAATAATTTTCTACTCTGTAGGGAATTAATGTTAAGAATGTAAATCTGATATGTTTTAAGGCTAATATGTAGGAATTAGTTGCTTTGTGAGTCTGTCATCTCACCTGACCAACCCTGGATATTTTTCTATGCATTATAAGTTATATAATAATTTATGATAGGATGAAATTTTCTAAAGATGCTCTTCCCAAATTCCTAGTGCTGGAGACTAACATAAGGAGTGGTCTAAGAGTTACAATCTAGTGTTGATTCTCAGCCAAAAAATTAATTTTGTATAACTTAAAGACTAATACATTGAATGCAGTTTTGACTCTGACCTACAAAATAAACAGGTCAGTCATAAAACATTTTTGAGGGAGATTACATACAAAAAATACTGTTTGTGCTTTCTAACATACCTTATAATTCCTTGGATAAGGCTTGCTCAAATTAGTTTTTGTACATTAATATGAGTACAAAGACATCAAGATGTTTTATGTGAACAAGGTAGGGTTTTAGTAAGTGAAGTGCTGGTCCCCAGAACCCATGTTTAAAAACTATAAACAAACAGAAATAGTGGTACATGCCTGTAATCCAGTGATGGTGAGATGAAAGGCAGAACAAGAGAGCCTTGGAAGCTTACTGGGCAGTGAGCTCGGCATAGCTGGCAAAAGTCTAAGTCAAAGACAGACCTTTTCTCAAAACAAAAGGTGAAAAACAACAGAGAAATGACCCCCAAGGTTGTCGCTGTAATCCATGGGCACATGGATACAGATGCGTGCGCCACACACACACACACACACACACACACACACACACACACACACACACACACACACGGATTTCCATCAAAACAAAGATGTTCTCTTTTTAAAGCATTCAATTAAAACTATGGGATAAGCCTGAAGTAGCAGCACAAGCCTTTAATCCTAGCACTCAGGAGGCAGAGGCAGGTGAATCTGTGTTCAAGGCCAGCCTGGTCTTCAGAATGAGTTCCAGGACAGCCAAGTTCTACAGAGAAAGTCCCTGCCTAGAAAATATGGTATCTATTTATGGGATACAGTGATTACTTGCCTATAGATTTATATTATCATAACCATCAAATGAACACATCCACCACCATCCATGCTGCTCATCAGATCTATAAAACTTGATTCAGCTCATAAGTTTATATACTTCAATCAAGATTCTTTTTATCCCCTCACCTCACAACCTGTTATTCTATTTATATCTATATATTTTACTAGGAATTTGATTTAACAGATAAAGGACATAATATGGTATTTTTTGTGTGTGTCTAGTTTATTTCACATAGCATAATCTTTTCCAGGTTTGTCTATATTGTTTAAATGGCATGATTTTCTTCTTTCATGGCTAGACATCATTCCAAAGTATGTTTGTAACTATATGTGTATCAATTTCTTTATCCATTTGATCAGAACATACTTTGGTCATTACCATGACTAGTGTCCCTAATGTAACAACATGAACATGCAGATGTCTCTTCAACCTACTGATTTTTACTCTCTTCAAATGTATACCTGAAAGTGCTTTAACTAGATCATATGGAAGCTCTCTACATTTAAGAGTTTTTATATCCTACTTTTCATGATTGTAAGAATTGACTGACATTAACTCCAAAAGTATGTAAGAGTTCCTTCGATCTACATCCGTGCCAATATTATATCTTCTCTTTCACATAATTTCTATCTTAGTAGGAATGAGTGATACATATTTTAATAGTTATGACTTGCATTTCCTTGATTGTTAAGAGATATTGAGCATCTTTCATTTACTTGGTGGCTGTGTATCTATGTCTATTCAGGCTGAAAGGAATTTGCTTTTTCCACAAAATGTAGGCTGTTCCCAATGTAGCAATAATATAAGGACAAAGTGAGGTTTTAGTAAAAATCAGCTTTCTATTACGATGCCTTATTTTTTTTTCTTACAAAGGAGTAATATGGTCCACAGTCACCATAAACCTTTTAAAAGTACTCGATTTAAGTTCCATGATCTAGACAAAGGATGAAAAGGTATAAATGGTCAGATATGATGAGAGTTGCTGTGAGTGGCAGGTGGTCAATCTTCTGTTAGGGGAGGAAATACCTGAGATCATCAACTTAACTGCCTGGTCAAGACTAGACTAGAGACCAGAGGAAAGGTTTACCTTTGCCTCACAGTTTTAAAACCTTTAATCAACAGTCATCTCCTTCTGTTGCCTTAGGCCTGGGGCAGCAGTGTATTGGTAGTGAGGAACAAAAGCTGGAGTGAACCAGATGGCAGCCAGGAAGCAGAAAAGAAATCAAGAGACTATGGTCCCAATATTTCTTAAGGGCATGTCCCAAATGACCTAATTTCCTCCTCTAAGGATCTATGTCCTGAAGGTGCCACCACATCTCAATATCACCAAGGTTAGGAATTAACTGCCTTTGGGAAACATTCTATGTCCTAACAATAACAGTAGCTCTTCGTAATAATTTTCTTTGTATTTTCATGCTTAATTTTTGTGAATTTATAATCTATATTTACACCTATTTATTTTAACATCAAATTTGTGTTCTAAATTTTAATTCTAGAAAGCTGTATCTTCATTTATTTTTCTAGCATGTGTTATCTTCTACTAGGTATCTAGTATATGTATCAATACATTCAGGTTAATAATAATAGTGTTTTAAGGATTTTAAATCCACAGGAAATTGAAACCTAGAATCCAAACAGAGTATAGGTACTCATGTTTAGAAAAATTATTCATTGTTTTCTAATATCTCTATATTCAGGTATCCTTAGCATCTAAGTTTAGATTTCAGAGGTTTGGCAAACATAATTAAAGTTTATGCAATATAGAACATCTCACTCATTCTTTGCTTTAAATACTGTCTAGAAAAAGATTCTGCAAACTTCTCAGAATTATATTACCACAAATTCAAAATTGATCCCATTAAACAGTGTAGATATATACTTCTTTATATATTCAAATCCATTGTTTGAAACAACTCAATCAACAGTTGTAAATTTATAGTCCCTTCCACTCATTACTCCATTAGTTTCCACAAAAGGAAGAAACAGTTAAGACCAGGAAATAACTTTCTATATGATATAAGGGGGTGGGCATTGCTTGAATTAAAGCTGTAGAAACTGTAAAATGCTGGTACTCCCAGGCCTTTAGACATTCAAGAAATTGGACACTCTTTCTTAAAATTAGTGAAACAATAAAAGGAATTATGCAGTAGAAGAGTAAAAGGTTCTCCCTAAATGTATATATTAAATTCAAGGTGAGATATACTAGGAGAGGAAAGTATTAAAATTAACATAGAAATTCTGATCTATGAAAGCATTAGAGGCCATCCTGGGTTGATGAAACATTATTTAAGCTAGTAAATGGTCACAACTCTTTATGGATGTGAAAAGAAGCTTGACGATTTAGCAACCCTTCTGTAAGAACTGACAAGCTATAGTGAATTGCTATAAACACAAGTCAAGGTTTTAAGAGCTGCCTAGACAAGACTGGAATGGAGACAGACCCATGGGACCCAAGCCCAGCTTTCCACTTTAATATGGACTTTATTTGTTTTACTGCCATAACCAAAATGACTCTTTCTTCACTATTATGTCTACCCTATGGAGGCCATCGACAAATAAAAATGCACATTCTTTGAAACCTGGGAAAAATAAAGTTAGCTTGTATATATGAACAATATTAGCCTATATAAACAATATTACCTCCCACTCTCCTAGGCTGAGGATGTAGTTCAGTTTACAGCATGTTTGCCTAGAATGCATGGAGCCCCGGATTTGATCTCCAGTGCCACATGGAACTGGTCATGGTGACATATGCCTGAAACTAACAATTGGAAGGTAGAGACAGAAAAATCAGCAATTCAAGTTTATCCTCCACTCTAGCTGGAAGACAGCCTAGAATATGAATGAGTTTATCTCAAAAAAGCTCAAAGGAAAGAAAGCTGTCATTTAACAGTGGTCAATTTGTGTCTTAAATTTCTGTCTTAATATAACTAAAGAGAAACCATCAGGTAACAGACGGAAAGTTTTGCTTTTCTTTCTTTCAAAGAGTAAGCAGTATTCAATATGAAATAAAGTGCTGTTCTACAGTAATTTAAGAAATGATTCTAAAATTCTGTTCCAATATAGTAGTATAGAGCCTTAATAAAGTTTGCGTATATGGTTTGTCTCAAAATTGAAACTTCTTAAACAGGGTATGTTAAGAATTACAATGATAACATTCATTAGACTAATAGATGTTTAAACCAATTTTAAAAATACCTTTAAATAATTAATATATACTCCTAAAATTGATAAAAATTCTCAGTACCTTCATTATTTAAATACATGAATATCTAAGCAAAATTTTATTAATTGTGCAAGAAAAAAGTGGTTTGAACTATTTAGTTCTACAATAACTGGGGTGGTTTCTTTTTTAAATTACATAATTTTTACAGCAAATCAGTTTTTTCAACATTTAAGATATAGGTGTCTAAAAGGAAAAGAGACGAAACACAGAAAGCACTCAATCAGGGTATGAGGTAACCATGTTCTAAGTGACTTATGCTGACTATGTATTGATGAATGAAAGCACTTTGTCACTTTGTCTACGCAGCGGACTCCTGCTTGTGTTGTTTCGGTCGGTCTCTTATCCAGGCTTCATGACATTCATAGCATTAAAAGAGCTGCTGAAGCATAATTAACTGAACAAAAGGGAAGCTTTAGCAAGAAAGGGAATTCACAGGACCATTACTAGGTTTAAGTTGTCAACTGGTGGACCACCATTTCCCAGTGCCTGGATTGCAACTATCAGCTAACAGGTCCCCTTGCTTGCCAGGTTCTCCATAACTTCAATCTACCTTTGCTTGGTATCCAATGACCACTGGACAATGCTCATTCTGACTTGTTTCTTTGTTTCCTACTTAGACTGTTTTTCCCCATCTATGAAATTCTACCCAGATTAGATTCTACTTTGTCTGTAAAGCCCTGCTAAATAATCCCAGCCCACATTGATCACTCTGAATTTCTATGAAACTGTCTGTCTCTTACCATCTATTCAGCCACTAAAGGATATGCAACTTCATTATACGTTTTATGAGCCTCAACTCAATCTGACTATGAGTTTTTTAAGGACAAGAATGCCTTTTTATAGACCTCTCACATCCACTTGAAAAACCACACTAGCAGTTTTCTGCCCACAACAACCATACTGTTTGAGCTGAATGTAGTATTACAACTAAGTGTAACATAAAGAATATACTACCCTAAAATAACACTTGCCAATACATCTTAAGGTTTGAAGAATATTCTTTAGTAAAGGTCTATTTAAAAATGATATTCATGATGGAAATTTTATTTTCCAATTTAGAACTGAAAAACTATCATTAAATGGAAGGGGAAAATGGTTCTAAATTCAAACTGATGCTTTATATTTCAATGGTAATATTTTTAAATCTCTGCCTATCCCCACTAATGGTAAAGAACCTCATGTTGGCTGGGTAGCAACAACAGAGAAAAAAGATCAAATTTCAAGATCTGTGGCCTGACCACATCTATTGTTTCACAGGTGCTACTCCCACCTGTAAGTGCCATTTTTTCCATTACAAACAAGTGTGCACAGTATAAAAAGCAACCTCATGAAATGCCTTAACTTAAAAGTGGCTTACAACACACATATGGGCGTAAAGGCCCTTCTTATAATTCCCATTATGCAATTTATCTTCCAATTTTCCATCTCTCTAGAAAGCACATTTCTCCAGACAGATTTCTCAGAAACTGTCAAAAATAATTTTCTCCTTTAATGCCTTAGTCCTTGTACCTTTGAAAGTGGGTGAACAAAGGCAAAGCTTCTACCTGTTAAAGACATTTCTGTGAATTTTTATTAGCAGATTCATCATAAAGCCCTAAAGGACAGACGGGGGAAAATAATCTAAGAAGAAATCTAGAAAGTTAACTTCTTCTCAAATACAAGGACTTAGAATGAAACATAGCAATAAATGATTACTATGAAGCCAATTTGGAAATTATAGCAGTTTAAAACATTTCAAATATCAATTTACAATTATGATTATTTGTAACCTGGTTTGGTCATAATTATCAGCAAGTTTAGAAAAATATATTAAGCCCTAAATTGAGCTTTATTGTAAACTGCTCTACACTCTCTGCTCTATGTTGGTAAGTTTAGTTTTTAAAGTATTCCCGAAATTCCCCTGAAAACGATGAGTTGCTTTAGGTAGAGCCACTATCATGTATCAATAGAAAATAAGTGCTCTTTAATATGTTAAGAGGAATGATCAATCTTGTTGTAATTTTACAACAATAAAAAATTGAAGTAGATGGCAGTTCCTGTCCATCACTTTATCTTGAGAGCCTGAGGTAGAAGGATCACCATTACTTTGAAGCCTACCTGGCCTACAGAGTGAGCTCCAGGTCAGCTTGGGCTAGAGTAAGACTCTAGGTCCAAAAGAAAACAAAAATTAGGCTGGATGGACAGCTCAGCAAGTAAAGTACTTGTTGGTACAAGTATAGGGAAAGAGTTTGGAAGCCTCCCCCAAACCATGTGGATGTCTTGGTGGCCCACCTGTAATTTCCAGCAGAGGTAGAGGATCTTTGGAGCAATAGGGCCAGCTAAACTAGTCATAAGGGAACTACAGATTCAACAGAGAGCTTTTGCCTCAATGAATAAGGTGGAGAACAAAGAAGAAAAGTCTCCTAACAGCACTACGACACTTACACATGCACACACACACACACACACACACACACACGCACACAGAGAGAAAGAGAGAGAGAGAGAGAGAGAGAGAGAGAGACAGACAGACAGACAGACACAGACACACACAGACACACACAGAGAGGCACATACACACAAGTGTAAAATGAATAATTTTTAAAAACCAGAAAATAGGCAGCTCCTTGCCACTATAGGCAGAGTATCAGTCTCATATATGTAAAATAAACTAAAATCAGAAGCATATATATATGGCTGAAACTGTGAGAACATTATGTGCAAATTAGGTTGTTAAGAGTCATTGGAGACAAATGTATAAGATAGAAGTATGAGACTTCATACAGCTATATTATGTGCAACTGTGCAATCAGGAATTATATTGCAGGGGTAAGGATGCCCTGCATTCAATCCCAAGTACTATGAAAAGTAGGGAGGGATAAAAAATTATACTGGTGTCTGTCCTTTAATATTACATGTCCCATAATCTGTTATAAATAACAAGTGGGAGAAAACTAAATAAAAGAAACATCACACACAAAAAAAAAAACCACATCACATCCACTTAGATATGGATATATATTTTTTCAGAGGCATTTATAACTAGGGTAAAGTTATTTGTCTTACAGCTTTCAAATATTTGCAAAAAGCCTCTTTCTGATGAAACATGTGCTAATGGTTTTTACTGTGGTCTGCTGAAATTACTCAGAGGACCTACAGTTAGCACTCTTATATCTGTTTCTGATTAAAAATAATTATTGTTTAACAGGAGTGCCATGGCCACTGGTTTTTGAAGGAGAAATATCTCAGTGCATATACTATAAACCATGCTTCTTAGAGCTGAACTCTCTGGACCATGTGCTCAGACTCAAAGCTGAGTCAAGAGAGTTTGGCCCTAAATCCAGGTCAGGTCACTTCCAAGTCATTTCGCCCTCCTTGAGTCCCTCTTTCTGCCTCCAGCTCCATGTGACTCTTTCTACAGATAAGAAAGCAAGCAAGTTGGGGAGTGTGTGGAGTAAAAGACACCACAAACCACGATTGCCTCATTAACGTCAGAAGGATAGGGATCTCACTCCCATTTATTCTTGAGAGGGTTTTTTGAACTTAGAAGTACAGGACTGCAGAAGTAGATGGTCTCTTGAACTGAACAAAAAGATTAACTACTGACTGTTCCAGCACCTACTGCTAACTTCAACAAACAGTGTTAATTTTTTTTGTAATTGGGAATTCATGAAATGTGTTAAAAGCACCACAGTAACAAAGAAAAGGGTCAAATGATGTCACAACATTTGTCTTTAGTGAACAAATCTATACCACTGTCTACTAACGAACATGAAAGGATGCAAGAGAACCCATCATATATAAATACTTACCTTCTAACTGTTCCAATGCAGCACACACATGGTATTGCCTTACTATATGGAGATATGTACTGAGGCCCAGCTTTTACCAACTATGGAATTTAATTTGCACCCAAACCGTATATAATTACTTGTGTAGTTTTAGGCTACTATAAGCAAAAATGGTGTTACAGAGAAGAAGCACACTAATGTGACAATCACATGAACATATAAGGCAGACACAGTCCTGTGGGAACCTTGAGCCAACACTACCAAAGCTTTTTTTTTTCTTAGCTTCCATTCTATGACACAGATCCACTACCACCTGAAGGAAAACAGAATCTGTTGCTACCTAACCTCGCAATAGCCAAACCCCACTGGAGGACAAATATGGTTCTAGAACTGTGCAGCATATGCCTACAGACCTCATTAAAATATATGGAATGGCAAGGCAAACTAGAGAGGTTGAAGTCAGTCCGGCTAGTTTCCAGTACTAGAGAGCACGTCAGTATCTTCTCACAGGATATTGCCTAACACAGTCAACTCTGCCTTCCCACCATTGCATGTGGCTTGAGTCACAGTGTAGATTATCTGTGAAGAGAAATGGACAAAGGAAAGACAAGAAACACCAAGACTATCCCGGACCTTATTCTTTAACTAATAAGTAGGCCTGGACTCGCAGGACATTTACAGTGCCCCATAGCAAAGATCATAAAGCAATATGGCTAATCCTGTCAGCTGATAACATTCTTCCTCCACTGATGAGCAAAGCTGCAAAAGATTGGTCCTTGATTCAAGCTATTTTACCTTCTATGCTTGAGGACACACTAACCTAGCACCTAGTACCAACACTCCTAGTCCTTTGATTTTTTTCCTTTAATTGAGGTTCTGAAACTATTAACTTCCTTTGGCAAGCCTCCACAAGACAAGTTTGCTGAAGGCTGTATTATGATACAGAACTAAGGAAATTTAAGAATCACTAACTGCTTACAAATTGGCAAGCTTGAAGACTGAATGTAAAAACATACGTTAGGGAAATGAAATTTTCTGTCAGTTGTTTTTTTACTAGCAGTACAAAGCCGAAAACTCTCATTGATCTCTGCTCAGCTGAGCAGTTCACAGTCACCGTGTGGCTGGAGAAGCAGAAGTGATCCCAAGAGACTAACCGAAACATCACAAAAGCTCTGTGGCTGCTCTGTGGATCTGATAGCTCAGAAAGAAATGGCTCAGAGGTAAAGGTGCTCACCATGAAAGCCTGGTGACCCAAGTTCAATCCCCAGAGTCCTTGTAAAGGTAGAAGGAGAAAAGCAGCAGCTCCACAAAAAGAAATGACATTTAGTTACTGAAAACTTCCTGTTTTCCCTGATGCATCCTGCCATGGGTTTCAGTCTTATAAGCTCTGAATCATGTTCAAATCTTCTCTTCCTTTAATTCCCCTATCCCAGCAACTGGAATTTTGAAGAGTGCACTGTTTGTTCTTTAGTTTTGTTTTGTTTACCCATATGCAGTCACCTCACTTAAGATCCCCTTCCAAAAACTATCTTATCTTTACACTTGATCCAAATTCTATAAACCAATGTCTACTTTCTCCTAAGAAAGATGCATTCATGAGCAAATTCCACAGCCTTTCCAATACAGCGGCTTAACAATCTTTTCTGTGTACGAGAATAGCTAGGCAATGATGGAAGCCAAAAAGCAGGTGAGCTGCAATCTTCCCACTCCTACACAAAACCTGGCCCTAGAGGAGGGATGCCTGAAAGCGTGATCCCTTCTTCCACTTCTTCATTCTGCAATATTCCTACAATCCTAATCTCCACTGAGCGTCAACTTTCCCACTTTCCAGCACCACTCTCCGACCACCACGTCATCTTAACTCTAGCTGCTCGCTCCTATCTGAAGACTCACCTTCCAATTCCTCTTACACTGCAGAAGCCTCTCTTATGTTCCTGATCTCTAATTCAAGAAATGATCATCTAATTCAAAACCTCTCATCTAGACTCCCCTGGGAACTTCCAGCACAAAGTAGAATGTCTTTGAAGTTTTTATGAATTAAAGAGACCACAGCAAAGCGGAATGGTGTGAAGAATGCTGAGAGTGCAAGCTGGTGACTGAGGACAGCTGCTGGGAATCCCCGAGCACTGTGGAAAGGGTGTGGTAGTAACAGTAACTGGTTTGAGAACACCCTAGAGTTCAATCTCTGCTATCCTTGAAAGCTCTTCCCCAGCAATCCCTGTGCTTTTTCCATTTACAAACCTGACTTAAGTCATCCCTTCCCACCTTTCTTTTCCTTGTCTCTCTTTTATGTCATGCCTTTTTATTTTTCCTTTATCTTATCAACTGAACAGGCATACATTGTGTTGAAATTATTTTAAGCAACTTTCTTATTTCTATCATTGCTTGAATAAGATAGGAAACTTTTAGGATAGGCCATTTTCTCCTTATGCTTAAAACACACACAGGAGAGAGAGGGGAGGGAGGGGAGAGAGGGAGGGAGAGAAGGAGGAGGGAGAGAGAGAGACAGAGAGGGAGAGAGAGAGAGAGGAGAGAGAGAGGGGGAGAGAGGGGGAGAGGGAGAGAGCGAGTGAGAGAGTGAGCGAGAGAGAAATTCTGGTGACACATAATTTCCAGTCAGCTATTCAACACTAATGTATTTTTAAGGTTGAGCAAGTTTTAAAGTGTGATATATTAAGAAATGTAGAAAATACACCCACACTTGATACAAAAAAATGCCACTTATAGTTGGACCAAACATAATTTTCCTCCACCCAACCAACAATATACTCTAACAGCATACATCTTGCTTTGGATTTTTTTCTTTATACTACATAAGCTTGTAGTTGGTTTTTGCTCTTAGCAACAATAACTACAGAAGCTCACGTCTAAATAAGTTTACTGTTGGGAATCTAGTCTTCCCACCTACACAACCACTGCCTTCCCACAGTCTCCAGTGTCTTGTGAGCAACCACCCAATTACTGAATGTGGAAGGACAGCTTACACATTGAAGGTCCATTCTTGGCAGCCACTGGTTTTTACTGCTAGTCCTCACTTACTTAGCTTAATTGATTCAGAACAGTATAAAAAGAGACATTATTACACAAGTTTGAAAAAGACTACTTACAAAATGTAAATGTAAAAGCTCTGGCCATTGTGCTGCTCTAAAATAGGCAAGCATGTGTGACATGGACAGCACAGAATAATGCCTATTGAAATCCAGGAAACCTGGGAACTCTGACTAATCTCATTACACAAGTTTAGTGTTCCATACATATACATTCTCAAAAAGCGAATTTATCCATAGAAAGGGGAAACACAACTGACTTAAAATACAATCCACTGTAGTAAAAAGGTTTTGTGTCTACGACACAGCTTCAGTTTCAGAAAGTGTAGTTTTGAAAGAGAAAAACATATTTAGAAAAGGAACTCATACATGTGCTACCAAAGTAACTTTTACATTTTCATTTATTATCTTTCTTCCCATGAAATTGAAAGAACACAGCAGAGGCTCCTCCTAGCCTGGTACATTAAGTGGAATCTGAACTCAAGTGCAATTTATAAGCAAGAAAAAATTATGGGTTAGCTTATCACTCCTTTCAGCCATATGGGGAAGAATGGAAAGTAAACAGCTCCACAGTTAAGTAAATAAATATACTTAACTGTATATACACCAGTATATAGAGATTAAAAATAATCTTGTCATTTATGTTTCTACATTTCTGTGTCTGTCACTGATGGTGTTGTGGCACAAGTAATAACTGAGAACATGCCTGTCTTTTCTATCAGTAAGAAGAGCCATTAAGTTCTGCAATGTAAATCAACAGTGGTGCAAAGAACCCTTCCAAAGTCTCAGCGAGCGTCAGAAAAATGCTTTTCTTTTCTAAGAAAAACTGTACAATATGGCCAGAGCAAAGTGTCTACATCTCTAAAACAACCCACCACACCTCCCAAGCCATGTTGAAAATAGGAATTTTATTCTTACGGTAAGACAAGAGTTAATGCTCAATCCTCTAACTTGAGCATTGCAAGATCTGCATGTCTAAGAGTGGGTTTTAAAAAAAAAAGGTTTTGTTCCTTGCAACAGAAAACCACACTTACTGATATTTAAAAGCAAAATATCCATGTGCAATTGTCTACAAAAAAATCTAGTGTTAATTTCACAGATGGTACAATAATTTAAAAGGTTCATGAGATATAACAGATTCCACAGCATTAAAAAATCTAAGACTATATACTCTGAGTGCTTTAACTGGGACCCTTTTTCATATTTCCTTGCTAATGAGGGAAATTCTTTAAATAAGTCCCAGCAAACAGAAGTATAAATAAGGGCTTTGAAAAAAATCTCATCACATCCTGTTATTTAGGGAGCTAACTGTAAAAGTACTTTTCATGGAAACAAGAGGGGGTCTTTATTTAATAGTAACTCACATTAAGTTATTCTATTTATGCTGGTTTTAACTCCTGAAATATGTCCTTCACACGATCACTTCCCTTGAGAAATCTATATTCACATAACAGGTTTCCTAGAGTAACCCCAGCCCCACACCATCCGCAGAATTTGATTCCTGCTCTTGGTAGCACTCAATTCCCCTCGTGATATTTGAGAATGAAAAAGGACAGGAAAAC
Organism: Rattus rattus; assembly: GCF_011064425.1. Classification (NCBI taxonomy): domain Eukaryota; kingdom Metazoa; phylum Chordata; class Mammalia; order Rodentia; family Muridae; genus Rattus; species Rattus rattus. The sequence goes on from NC_046172.1 coordinate 95,052,409, forward strand.
AGAAAGAGGTCCATGCTTGTCCAAACTGCCACTGACAGTCATTCAAGCACCCATTGAGGCCCTCAGTTCTCCCTAACCCACCCTTACTCAGTGTGTGACCCTGGGAACTGTAGCATAGCATCACCAGGGAGCTTGTTAGAAATGCAAATGTACAGCTCCACCCCAGAGCAACTGGATCAAACTCTGGGAAAGTGCCCAGCAACTTGCAATTTTAACAAGCACAACAGAAAACTACAATGTATGCTAAAGTCAGAGAACAAGTCCATCATAAACTTTAATGTGCATGAGATCACCTAGAGAGCTTGTTAAATGCAGATTCTAATTCAGGAGGTTGAGGGGGGCTTGGGAGCCTACATTTCCTAATAAGTTCCCCAGGTATGTCTTTTGGACCACATTGCAAGCCTTTCCCAAACTGATTGTCTGCTCAAATTACCCAAGATGCTCATAAAATATGGAGTCTGTGGCACTACCCCAATTGAATTAATCAAAATCTCAAAATAAAAACCTAGAAAATAGCCAGCAGTTCTCCATGCCAATACACACTAAAATTACCTGGGGGAGTCTTAAATAATTCTGATTCCCAGGTCCCAGTCATGGTGGACTAAATCATCAGAATCTTTGGAAAGAATATAGGTTTCCACATTTTGAGTAACTTCCCAGTGATTCCAATGGGCAGCCATGGTTGAGAACTAATGCTCTGGAATCTAACTGGTTCCACACCTGCCACAGGGGAACCTTTAGTCAACAGGTTCTTCAAAAGTGGCTTATGTGAGCTTTGACTGTTGAATATGAAAATGCACCTAAAATTATGATTTCCTTGCATCTTGAACCTTATTTCTGGAGAGAAAAAAAAAAAACCTGTGTTCTCTGCAATGGTTGGTACTCAAAAGACGGACAACCATGGAGTATTTGTATCTATGTGACCTTTCACAGACGACCTCTTCCCCAACCCCAAAACATATAAAGAATTAAAATTTCTAATGACCTTTCAGAGTGTTAGAGTAACGGATGTAGCTGTGACTTCTAAATCTATAAAAGTCAGATCGCACCAGTTGCAAGCATTCGGACAGAAAGGGCCTAGGAGGAGATGACAACACTACCGTATGCTTTTACATATGACAATTTGATAATGTCAGAAGCATGTCTTCTGCTAGACAGGGGAAAAAAAGACTTTAAACATACTGCCCATGACATTATACCCATAAGTCAGTGGAGTAAAAAAATCTTTTAAAGCCTATACAATGCCACAATAATAAGCACACAATACCAAATTTGTAAAATGGAGACATGTGTGGTTGTTTCCAAGGCACTGTGAAATATTGAGCTATTTCACTCCCACAATCAAGAAGATATTCTGGAATTTGACATGGCACACTTTAAAAATCAGTTTAAAAGGAAGGAGGAGTCCTTCATTCTCTGGTTGCTGTGGTCCAGCGCCTTCAATGAACTAGCTGGTCTATAGAAATGTGGCACACTGAAAGCCTAACCCTTCAGAGCTACAGTTCTTCCCCCGCCATCTCATCGTATTCACAGTGCTCAGATGGGTGTTTTATTTAACTGCTTAAGAACACTTGAGAGGCAGAAATTCAGCAACTTGGGTATTAAAAGGGAAACAACTTAGGTACAAGTGGAGAGTGACCACTGCTATAAAAAAAAAACCTTTTTAAAAGCATTTCCCTTCTGAACTAACTGGTCAAGCTCATTTTCCTCTTAACTGTTGTGACAGTTATTCAGTTAACCCAAACTCACTTTAAAAAGTGAGAAAATAGCACCTCCTCAAAGTGTGTTCTCATATGCTTTGGAGCAATGGGGCGTGAATGCTAAAACAGCCTCTGCCAAACTCATGTAACAGCTCAAGAACTGAACAGGAGTAAATTTTTACAACCCCAGGACTTTCCAGAGCCAGCCTAAGAATCATCCCAGGTCTAGCTTTTACTACATCATGGCCACCCAAGAAAAGGAAAAAAAAAAAGTCACTAATAAGTATCTTGACCTAGAGAGTATCTCATAGATTTCCTTTTAATATGGCTGTCTTTTTAAAATGAATTTTACCTCCTAATGAAAAATAAACAGGCCAAGTAAAAGTGGAGATTTAGGGTTTAAGTTAAATTAACATTATTAACTTGCCAAAAGTACTTAATTTACTCGACTGTGTCCACCTGGACACCTTTTTATACGTTTCTCAGGAGCTGAGACCCAAAGATGAACCAAACCTAAAGAAATGTCCAGAGCACAGCAGAGTCCTACAAAATTAAAGACATTTAAAGAATGAAAGCAAAGAAAACAAACAATACGAACACACAATTTCCAGGACACTTTATTGTAATTTCCACTTTACACATTAATTTAATATTTTAGTTGCGTCAGACTGTTCATCATTATCCAGCAGTAGTAGTTCGTTCCTCTAATCTCACAAAATGAGAAGCAGCAAGTTAAAAAGAACATCAATTCATGTCTTTACGCTGTGGGAAACAAGAAGCTCTTGGGCAGAAGGGATGGGGTTGATGATTTTCAGTATGAGTGTACTTAATTTTTTTTCTGTATTTTTCTGGTGGATGCCAGTAGTCATAATCAAACAATTGCCCCTTTTCCCATTCTGCCTTCCTTTGGACTTTACATTCTGTCTAGCATTTAGCTCAGAAAGTCAGTTTACACTCAGTTTACACATTTTAAAAGAAAAACTATATGCCCCATCTCCCACACATCCAAATGGACAGAGATTAGAAGTAACCTGGCTTTTAGCTTGTAACAGTGCTATTTTTAAACAATTTCAACCATATACTTGAAGGGTGTAAACTAATGTTAAGTTACAAAAGCCAAAGGAAATCATAAAAGTGCCTACACATGTACCGGGTTGTTTAACTATTCCTCAAATCATTGAGTTTAACATAGGTTGCTTAATCCACACAAAAGCAAACACACGCTTGGTACACATTGACAGTGCCTCTTTGGGGACAACATTCTTTTAATGTGCTATACCAAGACACTGGAAGGAAGAAGGAAGAGGGAAAAAAAAGGTCTCACTCTCAACTGTGAGGTGGTGCGTTAGCTTCACTAGAAATGCATTTTAATGGGTATGTTCAGATAAAAATAGGTAATAAGGCAAAAGGTGTTTTAAGGAACCTCTCCCCTCCCCGAGGAACAGGGAGGGAAACCCGGAGGAAAAGATGGGCAACCTCCCTGGAGATCCAGAGCTAAGTTCCATCACTAGCAGAATAGAAGTTAGATCACTGCTATTTTTCACCCTGCAATGGGATAGTAGCTCTCCATGTGCAAGGTACGCGGGGCGGGAATACTGGCGGGGCTTTCACGTGGGGTAATGGCGAGCAAAGTGAGGAGAGGTCGCTACCGCCAGTGATCCAGATCTCCACCAACGCTGGTGGGGTGGCGGGTGAGGGGTAGAAAGCAGCGAAGGAAGGGGTCAAAACTCCTGGAAGTTAGCGCAAAGAGGAAGCGCGGGAGCAGTCTGGAAGCCAGGGGGCCATGTCTGGCAAGCAGCCCCCTGCTCCGAGTGTGGGCTTTCCTCGTGGAGCAGGGGAGCGCCGAGTGCCCCACGGGTCGGGCGACTCTGGGGACCCTAGCGGCAAGAGGGACTGAGGGGCACCCGCGAACAGGAGGCGGAGGACTTACACTTTACCTCAACTCTGAGCCCCATCCCGAGCCCGGGGGAAGAGGGCGACGGGGAGCGCGGTACTCACTAGGGCTCGTTGGTGAAGCGGGGGGTCCGGGGCTGCTGGTATCCATACAGGTGACAGTAGAGCACATCGAAGCAAAAGCAGCACATCTCCGCTGACACCACCATCTTCCGGGAGCCGGGGGATGAAGACGAGGAGGACGGCGAGGAGGCGGTGGCGGCGGCCGGAGTAGAAAGTAGGGTTCCCACTCCGCAGCTCAGAGGTGGAGACAGCGAGATGCCCCCGCCGCCGCCGCCGCCGCCGCCGCAGCCCTGAGGGGGAGAGAGGGTACAGCCGCCGCCGCCGCCGCTGCCGCCGCCGCCGCTCAGCCCGCCCAGTCCGTTGAGCCGCGTCCCGGCGCCTCCTAGTCCCAGCTCTCCGGCTCGGCACTGGCTCTCCCCGCTGCAGTGGGAGGAGGAGGAGGCGCCACCACCGCCACCCGAGCCGGAGGGGGGCGAACTGGACAGTTTCTGCTTCTTCACCCCACAGCAACCCGCCGCCATCTTGGAACAGTCTCCCCCACGCAGCGCTTCCGACCCATAAGTGAGGCGAGCTGGCGGCGGGGGCGAGCACTGGGCCCCGGCCGCCAGGGGGCGCGCGAAAGGCTCGCGGTCTGCGCGCGCACGCGGCTGAGCGGCCGGGCGGCTGCCCAGCCCGCCACTGCTCGGGCGTGCTCGCGCCCCCGCGCGCGCCACGAGCTTTCATTGGCGTTCAGTGGGTCCCTTGACTCGCGCCTCCTGGGAGGCCGGCTCCTGGCCGAGGATGGAAGGCGGAAAAGCGAAGGGAAAAAAAGAGGACAAGACTTGGAGAAGTGGGAGGAAGGAGAGGAGGTGGGCGAGCTCCAAGAGGAAGCCGGGAGACAGAAACTAGTGAAAGGGGGAAAGAAAAAAGAAAGTCTGAAATAAGCATCCAAGTTTCAAAGCGCACCTTGGTGATACCCCAGTGCTTGTCGTGTTAGTGACACTTGAGCCCAGTTAGGTGGAACCTGAGCCACCCGGCCTCAAATACACTGGTTCTGAACTGTTAAAGAGTGTGAGCAAGCAGGTGCTCCTTGGAGTTCCACACCTGAGACAGCCACTGTAAAAGCCATCTGGGAAATGGCCACACTACAGTGTCTTTAATGCTAGCCTTACCAGACACCACAGTTGTTCTGAGATTTTGCTAGAAATGCAAAACTTTAATCTTTCCTAATTGACAAATATGAAAGTCCAGTTCAATGTGTATATCTTGGATTTGTTTCCATTATCTTCTCCTTGTAGTCCAGGGAGAACATTTAAAAGTAAAAATAAATATATAAGTAAGAGCCTCACAAACACTCCACAGAATCAAAGATGTCCTTTGTGTTTTCAGACTTGCAACCGTGGGTTTTTAGGCTTGGGGACTCAAAAACAAAGAGATTTGAACTATATCTTTAATGTCCATACCTTGGAGATAAATATATAGGTCAGGTAGGGTTACTTTAGCTACAAGTTAGAAGATTTTGTTCGGGTGAGTAATGAGACAGTTCTTAATTCTCATTTTAAAAAGTTGTCTCAAAACTGCTTGAATGAATAAAGAGGTGTATGATTAATTCAGTCCCATTCTGGGCACTTAAGAAGGAGCTGTAAAATGACAATAACCGGATGTAAAAATTCATTTAAAAATAAACCACATAGAAAATAAGTGATCTCCATTGTGTCTACACGGTGTCAAAATATCCCCCATAAAGACAGGAGTCTGACTGTTTGTCTGCAAACAGTGGAAGATTGATTTTGGCACCTTGGATCTGAATGTGTGGGACCTTACAAACAGTTGAGAGCATTTCATTCCACCCAAGGGGAAGAAAAGAGAGGCTTGTTCACATACTAACTAACCATTGAGCCTCTATTCACGTCCTCGTGCACGTCTGGTAAAATCAGAGACGTGTGCAGAAAATATGTATGCTTCCCACTCTTTCATTCATAAATTAAGAAAGATCTGTGTATCTGATCAAAAAATTGCAACTATTTATTAAGCACTTTTTGGGTGGCAGTATTATACCTATCTTATACACCTATCCTAGAAAGTAATGTATCATCTCACTCCATCTTCTCAGGAAGAATCTGAAATGCCTCAGTTAAAACATTAAGTAGCTTGCCCAATGTAGAAAAGGACCGAATCAGGATTTAAATGCAAGCATGTCCCATCCTTAAACCTAGGTCACAGAGCTGAAGGTGTAGACGGTCAATGGTAGAACGTTTGCCTGACAAATGCTACACTACTGTTCAGTCACAGTATATAATAAAAAATTAGTAACAAAAGAAAAGTGATGCTATACTCTAGTTAAGTAGTACTAAGAAATAAAATCTGTGTTTCTGTGGATTGAAAGCTTGAAAAACACTGAGATACATTGCCAGGAAAGAAATGCACTACCCCACCAAAAAAACCTGTATGGAATGGACAAATCAACCAAGATGGTTAAATAGTATCTATACCCTCTATGCCCTACACCCTACACACACACACACACACACACACACACACACACACAAAGTTGGAAGGAGTTGCACATACATACAATCCTATAAACTCAAAAGACTAAAACAAGAACATCACAAGCTCAAAGTTAACCCAAGCTACATAGCAAAGACTTTGTATCAAAAGAATCAGACAAGGGGAGGAAGCAGAAGCAGAGAAGGAAGAGGAGAAGGAAGATTTAACTGGTTTGTGATAAAGAAGGCAAATAATTGTTGCCCGCTACTATTGGAGTAAAAGTGTGCCAATTCTTTTGTCATGTGGAAAAAGAGAAAAGTAAGTGCTTGTAAAAATTAAAAGTACCATAAGTGATGCAGTGTGGATTTTGTTTTTACTCTGTCCTTTATTCTACGCAACATTATACTTTGATGCATGTACTAAATTATATAATTCTGCATATAAGTACAACTATTATACTTCAATTAAACAAATTATTTTTAAAAGAAAGACAATCATGATGGTATGGCATAATGACTATGTTATCTAGCTCAGTTATGGTGATCATTTTATAACACACACACACACACACACGTCAGGAGACATCAAATTTTGAACCTGAAACAAATACACCTTGCTTGGCAATTGTACCTCAATAAAATAGGGGGCCCACACAGGTAACTAGATCAAATACAATAGTATACAATAGGTGTCAATTTACTCCTCACGCTCCGCCAAATGAGAGCACTTGTAGAGTATAAAGCCTGAACCATTTATGACATCACACTACAAAGTAGGATACCATGGGCACTGCTTCTGCTGAGGGAATTTAAGAAAGCAGAATGGAGTCTCCTGATTTAGAATTTGGCCAGTAGACAAGAGTCTAACGCCCCTACTCTTGTGAAAAATAGCAAGGAATCTTTAATAAGCACCAGCAGTCATGTCCTTAGTTCTACATTTCATCTAAAAGATAACAAAGCTTGCCAGGCTTAGAGACCGACTGATGCAACGGGGAAACCCAACGACAAGGACACTCCAGCTGAATTACAAAAATAGCTTTTCCCCTCAAGGATTTTTAATCCCAACTCCGAGCTTCACTATCACAAGGAAAATAAACCCAAATGTGATCAATGCAGAAAAGACACCATCACCTGACTCCTGGGGCTTACTCATCTCCAGTTCTTCCTTGTGTGGGCTGGCTGAAAGGAGGGGAAATAAGGAGTAAAGATGTTCTATGTGTTAACTTCTAGCTTAGCTCCTGTCCCATACTAACCTTGCAAAGTCACCAGCACAGAAACCAACACATATAGACACGTATGGATATATACATGGATAACATTCAAACATATGAATTTTATAAAATAGATTCTTTATCTCTATATACATTGCATAGTGGGAAGGAAACTGACCACGATCAGGACTCTCTTGACTCAAAGTACAAATGTCGTCAAAGTGAGATAGTGTGGTGTTTCTACCTTCTGTTGATCTGGGAGTATAGTGATCACACATTCCAGAAGAACCTTTAAAGCACCTTTTGCTCTTTTTAACTGACTGTCAAGCTAGAAGCTAAAGATTCCACATCTCTCTTAGCAATAAAGAGAAAGTAAATAAGTCTTTGGCTCTGTATCTCCATTCAAATTGGACATTCAAATTGAAACCATCTCTGCTTCTGCATCTGCATCTACACTGCTATTAACAAACTCATCAAGCATTTTGCTTTACAACAGTGGGAAAACTAAAACAGAGAATATGCATGCCGTTTATTACATAGTAAACTAGAAACGGAATTAAACCCAATGGCCACTGATTATTTTAATCATTGTTTCCATTGATTCTCACATTTATACGGGTTTTTTTCTTTTCAGAATACAAGAATAATTGTAATTGGACGTGATAGTGAACTTCATAATGTTGCAAAATTATTTTCTTACATTTCTGGAGTTTGTGGTGAATGAGAAGCATTCACTTTGTTGAATTAAAAAACAAAACGCCACATCTGAGCAAACAAGTGTTATTTTTATCTTCTGCTAGTCAAGTTTTTCAACTGTCACCCTTGAACAACTGCAGAGTGAAATATCCTTAGCTGTCACTTTTGATCTAACCTTGTGCACATGTAACCAATGGTTGTGGTGGTAAAAGTGAAGACCAGTTCCTTTATTACGTTTAATGAATATGTGACTTAATATTAAAACTCTCTACCTGACTTTTTTATTCAAATTGGTGAATCTGTTTCTGTTTTCCTGGTTACGAAATATATTTTGCCCTTTAAATCTGTGCTTTATCTAAAGAATAGGCTTGGGGTTGGAGATTTAGCTCAGTGGTAGAGTGCTTGCCTAACAAGTGCAAGGCCCTGGGTTCGGTCCTCAGCTCTGGAAAAAAAAAAAAGAATATGCTTATAGGTGAAAAAGGTTTTCTGATTTTCTGTGTTCCAGTTACCCCATTTACAATTTCTATAGTCTACTGGAATACACACTAACTGAATGGCATTTTGATACCTATTTCCTTGAGACAGAGTTACTTTAACTCCTCAATGAGACTTAGATATGCTAATATAAGCTCTGAGTGTTGAACAAATGGTAGAGCTGGTTCCTTGTAGATTACAAAAGGCAAACTTTGCAGGAAGAGATGATGTAAGGATATGGGGCCAATGATAGCAAGCAAAACGTGAAGGTATCAAATGGAGTTTGGACAACCTTAATTTGACTGTTTCTTTTTCTTTTAAGGCGTTTATATATACATCCATTAGGGTATAGAAGCTTATATGTTACAATACCCAGCCTCCAAGTTAATTATTAAAATATAGTTGTTTTCTATAGCTAATCCCTTCACATTCTGGAAAACCTATTCCAGTTTATTGAAGGCACAGGTCGGGCAAAGGGAGGATTAACTTTGTTAATTAAAACCTGAAAGTGTATTCGGAGTTAAAACTCTCTTTTGTGCAGACACACAATTTAAGCTTCAAACTCACTTATGAAACTGAGGAGTGGGGATCTGAGCCCTATAGTTTCTATACAATTGTGACTGAAATGTAATCCATTTTCTTTCCCTATATCCCTCGTTTAAAGGTCCACACTTTATGTCTCATTCTGTCACCTCTGGTAATACACCATCATGATGGTGTTCAGGAAGGCTTTCTGGTCTCTGGGTGCTTACTCTCCTGAATTCCCACCCCCAGTCCCTAGTGGTGTCATTAAGCCAATTTCTGTTAGCTAACTTTGACTATTCATGCCACAGACTCTTCTTTTGAACAGTTCACCCCCATGCCACACACACACAAAAATGCTTGACAAGTCAGCTGCTACTTAATCCCCAGCTGTCTCTTGCATCCACAAGGAATTCTCCAGTAGAACGTCTGGCTTTCTTTCATGGACTTCTCTGACTAGAACCCAAGCTGCAGTCTCTACTACAAATGCTTCATAAAACCATGTGGATTTTTAAAAGCCCTTGAAATTCATGCTCTACCCCACTCTGGATTCCTCCCACACGTCTTTTGTTATTTTCTTTCTTTATTGAGATGCAACCCACAATGCATACAAACTACTCACGTAGGTTTTAGAATTCTCTGTGTTTTAGAATATTCATGTCGTTGTCCATTTATCCATTTTGAAACAAATTCACCCAAAAGAAAACCCTACGCCAATTTCCACTCATTGCCCATCTTCCCACTGCCTCCTGTCTCAAACAGCCACTAACCTACTTACTATTTCTATATGGATTTACCTTCTCATTCTCATGAATGGAATCACACAATGTTTGCCCGCTTATTTCCGGCTTATTTCATTTAGCACAATATTTTCAAGATTTCTCCACGTGACAGCATCTACCAGCAACTTATAATATCTAACGTATTTTTTTTATCATATGACCCTCTCCTCTTCCCTTCAACTCCTCCTGCACCCTTCCTCAACATCTCCCTCCACCTTCACGTCCTCTTATCTTCTCTTTACTTATGTAAATAACTAACTGAATCCAACAAGTGCTGCCACTGTGCACATGTGTGTGGGGCCATTCACTAGAGCCTAAGCAACCAACCAGAAGCCACACCCCTGAAAGAAACTGGCTCTCACTCTTCTCTCCTTCATACTTCTGGCAGCAGTAATTAACTGCCTACAGCTCTCAGCTGGGGCAGGGCCTTGTGACCCTCTCCCCAACCGTTGACAGATGGTGACTGATTTTGTGCAGGTAACCATAGTCGCTGTGAGTTCCTGCGCTTATCAGTCCTGTCACGTCAAGAAGATGATGTTTTGCAGGGCTACTCCCCAGCCTTTAGCTCTCGTAATCTTTATCTCTCCTTCTATGACGTTTCCTGGGCCTTGGGGTTATAGTGATAAAGATAATCCAGTTTAGGGCTGAACATTCCACAGTCCCTTACTCTCTGCATTCTGACCAGTTGTGAGTCTCTGGATTAACCATCATCCGCCGCAAAAAAGAAGCTTCTCTTAGGAGGGCTGAAAGCTGCACTAATCTATGGGTACAGAGATACATATTTAAAATGCAGTTAGATACTATGTCCATTTAGCAAGTTACTGACAGACTTTTTGTGTAAATATATGTCCCTGTTTCTCTTGATTATATATTTAGAACCGAAATGACTGGGTTATATGTTTAATCGTATTTAATCTTTACAGGAATTCCGAGTCTATTTTTCCAAACTGGATACAGCATTTTACAAACAAAAAAGTATGTCAGGATTCTAATTTTCCACATTGTTATGAATTATTATCATTCCAATTCACCCATACTTACTCATGTTGGTTATACTCTTGATATTTGATCTAATAAACTGTAGCCAAATAGAGGATAATGAAGATTTACACCCGTATCTGCTTCTTAAGATTTGTATAGTTTTAACATATGATGCCAGTGTGCAGGAGGCAGAGATAAGGAATGAATGCCTGGAGGGGCAAGCTTGCCAGCCAGGGTACCCAAATGAGTGAACTCAGCTTTAGTGAAAGAAATTGTTTCAACATACAAGATGGAGAGTGGACAATGAAGACCCCACCCCACGTAAAGACACACACACACACACACACACCCCCACACACACACACACACACACACACACACGGAACAATATAAAACTAGGATTGGACACTAAATCCAGAGTTACTAGAACCTTTAGTTAATTTTAAATGAAAAAAAATAAGGTTTACCAGGAACATTGGAAGAAAGTTAGTATATCATATTGTGTTACCCCCTCCCCCAAGCAAATGTTTCAAGAAGCATGGAATGGTTAATAATGTAAAATGCCACGGAATTCAAATAAAATGAAATAGAGAAGTATCCATTGGATTGGGCAAGAGAGAGAGGTTGCTTGCTGCAATAGCACGAACAGTTTCTTAAGTCCCAGGGCCATGAACTCAATCAGAGTGGGTCAAAAAAGGATGCTGAAGAGCACATTGACAATTCTGTCAAAAATATTTCGTTCTGAAGGGAAACAGAGACATGAGACAGTAGTTAGAGAGGAATGATGGATCAAAGAAGGGCTGTTATTTAATTAAGGATACGTTTAGAGCTCTTATAGCTAGTTATGATTATCTTTATTGGAATTATGCCTTTGATGGCCATCATTAAAGTCTTCTGTGAAGTTAATCTACGAGCAGTTGTTGGACAGAACCACTTCTATCCTGAAAATCACAAATACTTAGATCTTAAAAATATCAATTACTCTTTTCTTGTCTCATAAATAGGGACATCAATAAGACTGAACAATCCAAGAACAAGAAGGACTGATCTAGATGATCTAATTGGAGTCTGAAAAGTGCATAATTGAAGGCAAAGAAAATATATCTGTTAGCATTGTGTTCCTACTGGTTCAGCAAACGTTTGCTCTCCAGAATCCCAACAGGGCCTAGTGGTTGCTTGGTACATAGCTTGGCTGAGGTCACAGGAAGCATCTATTCTTAGGCCTTTCCCACAACATTTGTTCATCTACTGCACAAATTCAAACATGTCATTTAACCTCACCCTCTTTAAATCTTCAGTTCAATATCAGTATATGCTTTATAAAACAGTTGTTAGGATTTAAGCAAAAGAATGTCACACATGTGTTGCATACACATTTGAGCTTGAAAACAAGCATTCATACACATGAAATGTAAATAAATAGGTCTTTTCTGGATAGAGGGGGGAGACAGAGACAGAGAGAGGGAGACAGAGAAACAGGGAGACACACAGAGAGAAATGTCTAAATAGCTCAGCATGGTGTTTGTAATTGATTTAGACTACTTGCTCTAACAAGTAGATTCAAAGATGGAACAGCTCTGTAAGCTTCCATTTCTTACCTATGTGTTGTGAGTATTCCTCTCTTAAAGTGGCTCTCTTAGAGCCAATTAGATTGGGTTATTCAAAGACCCAATCTAATTCCATTTTGTAGAGTTGCTATCCTATGAGCCTTGTCTAACTGGTAGAAGTGAATTCAAAATGTAGAGATATTTAAAAACTGTAGCTAAAAGTTAACACACATGCACACACACACACACACACACACACACACACACAATACTTCTATTGTCTAAAATGTAGTCAAATGGCCATATATAACTTTAAAGGAGACAACGAAATGCGATCAAGTGATTGCCTAGTCAAAGAAAAGAATAACAAAACGGGCATATTGGGAGTTGGAGAGGTCTTGTATCAATGTATGCTACTGCTGTGTATCTTAGTTTTATGATCTATTAAATTTAAATCATGCTATTTTCCTTGGTTATCTTTTATTGGTCGATGGATTGATTGATTGTCTGACTGATTGATTATACACAAGGTCTCATGTAGCCCAGGCTGTTTTCAAATTTGCTATGTAGTTCAGGATGAACTTTAGTTCCTAATCCTTTTTTTTTTTTTTTTGCTTCTACCTTCAAAGTTCTCTGACTATAAGAGTGAGCCTCCATGCCTAGCTTCCAATAGAGAGGTTTTGTTTTGTTTTGTTTTGTTTTAGTATAGAATAGAATTTATTCTGGGCATGGGAAGGGAGTTTAGGGAGTAGAGACAGAGAAAGGCATATAGAGAGGGAGTAGAGGAGTAGATGCTGGCCATGAGCATGTGGAAGGGGGGGATGGGCCCTATCGAGTTACCTTTAGATCTAGACAAGTTCCCCCAAGATATGGAGCCTTGATGATGTGGCATTTGAAATGAAAAGCTAACCACTACTTGGGGGTTTACTACACGCCAGAAAACACTGTGCTAGACCTTTGGAGAGTCTATCATTTAGGCTTCATGACAATTCTTTGATATTGGAGTTGTTGTCATCATTACAGTTCTACAGATAAGAAAAAAACCAAGGCTTAAATAATCTAACTCAAGACTGTATTGAGAGCTTGGTTGCTGACTGATGGTCTTGTAGGAAATGATTGGATAATTAACAGATCTGGCTTAATCAATGGTACAGTCACAATAAGGTGACTAGATTGGGTAGGAGGGTGGATCCACTACAGCTCCTCATTCTAAGATGAGGACAATGCAGTTGCAAGAAGCTTCTGTTTTAGGAAGGCCATGAGAGAAGCAGACTCATTAAGAGAGAAACTGATTTCATGAGGATATTATTGAGAACAATTAGAACATCTTTGGCAGAACAGGCAAAACTGGCTCTATATGGTTGTGGGCAAATTAGACTCTAATGCGATTTCCTTAAACTGTGGTTTATTTCAAAGTATGTTTTTAAATAGTCAGATATGTCTTTTCTACTTATAATTTTGTGTTGATTTCTGGCTTTATTACACTGTGATCATAGAATGTCATTTTTTACTCTTTGAGTCCTTTGTTTTATGAATGAATCCTTGTATGGTTAATTTGGGTGAATGTTGTCTGTGTATTTGAAAAGAAGAGTTTCATATGTTGCTAGATCAATTTCGCTAATGGTGTTATTGAAATCTTTTATACACTTATTGGTTTTTTTGGTCTATTTCTTCTGGAAATTACTGAGAGGGATGTTAAAAATCTCTCATGATTATGAACTTGTCTATTTCTCCTTTTAGTTTAGTTAATCTCATTTTATTTTGAAGTAAATATCATACTAATGCAAATTTAACAGCATCGTGTCTTCCTCTTTGATTGGATTTTTATTTTTAAAACAAAATGAAATGAACCTCTTTATCTTTAGAAATGATTTTTTAATTCAAAATCTATTTCATCTGAATTCTAATAACAGTACCCTCTTTCTTATGGTCAGTAGTTATGTGATGCCTTTTTTTCCAACTTGCACCTGTCAAATCTATCTATATTTTGATGTCTCTATTATGAACAGATCATATATTGGGAGACACGGTATCTATACGCAAAGCAAATGGAACTTCAATATTCAGTCTTCTTACCTCAACTTCCTGACTGCTGGGCCTACAGATGTGTGTCCCTGAGCTCTACTTATATGGTTGGATTCTTAAAATCCAATGTAGTAATCTAATTTTTAAAAAAGAAATCAAGATTATTTTTAATTGGTGTAGAAATAAGCTGAATATACTGGTGCTTATCTTTAAGGCCAACGGTAGGTGAGTATAGTAGTAGCATAGTGAGTTTAAGGCTAGTCCAGACTACACAGTGAAATTCAATCTCAAATAAACAGCCCATAAAATTGCATTATTAATGGACTATCATGTGGTATTTTAATACTCATACACGTTGCAGAATCAGGTAACATAGATTTATCTCAAAATGATCATTTTCATTGAAAATAGTCACAACCATTTTAGCATACTGTATATATGTGTATATGCTTTTACATATGTATATGTATGTATACATACATATATACATACATACATACATACATGCACACATTTGTAGTAGTAGCAGTCATTTTCCCATCATACCAACTAAGTTAGTCATTTTCCCATCACATCAACTAAAAAATACTTGATACAGACCAGTAAATTCTTCCAGTTTCTTCACTACTGTGAACAGTACTGCAATGAACATTGGTGCTTAAATGGCACCCTTTTAACATACGCATTAGTCTACTTGTATTTAAATATATTTCTTACTTGTATTTAAAGGTAATTACTTATTCAAATGAGTACCATTTTGAAGCTACTATTTGTCTTAATTATAATATCATCTTTTTCACTGTATGCTTAGTGAGTTTTAAATAAATAAGACCTCATTTCTTTGGGAACTTACTTGTGAGGATGTTTAGAATTCTAGGATAACAGGAAGTTAGAGGATTTGCATTCTGGCGGGTGCCTGATATACTATGGTCTGAGCAGTTTTTACCTTAATGCAGAACTTGAGGGACTTGGGAGTACCTAAGAAATGTAAATGTGCATAGTACATCTTTATTAGATGAGATTATATAAACTCTCTGAAGTAGACAACCCCTCTCTTCCACTTAATACCAAGTTTACTTCCTTCTTCAAAGTCCTCATGTATGTATGAGTGAGTAGCATTGTGTCTAGTTCACCAGCATCCTGGACATTTCGATTCCTGTCCAGTTCTATTGGGAAAGGAATCTCATTGCATTTCTCACCTTCGCTATGATGCTTCATCTTTGTTCCCAAGTCATATAATTAGGGAATTAGAGCACATTTCCTAAAGCTAGAAATTAGCCTCAGTGAATGTTCTGTAAAGTCCTGCCTCTGTCTTCCCCTAGGTGTGGGTTTAAAATTATTTAGTATCTTTCTGGTTTTTGGACATCTTGAAGAAGGTGCTTGTTTCCCTTCATCTAGCACCTTTGGTTATTTTCTGGGGGAGTGTAAGTCCACACACTGCAGTCATTGGACACACTGCAGTCATTGGCACACCACTATCTGTTCTCTGCACTCCTGCTCAGTGGTTACCGCGTTACAACATTGCAATGATTACCTCCATAACAAGTTTACTATCCGCAGTCTAAGCTGCACCTTCAGCACGATGACTTGTTTTACAACTCTTTGATTTCCCTTGCCTCTGCCCCACAGCTCATTTCCGACACCAGGGACAACAGCTGTTGTAGCCAGTAACCCTACTCCTCTGGCGCTCCTTCTGCAGCTCCTTCCTCCTTCCTCAGTTCACAAAATTAAAAAGCTTCAACTCTCTGTCATTCTGTCCCAAACTTCTTCCTCTTTATCTTGGCTTGCTCTCTTTCTTAGAGTTTTCTTTCTGCTTTTCTAGAGCCCTCTATTAAATGTTCTGGAATAGCACTCCTCAGAATGGGACATCAGC
Source organism: Rattus rattus (assembly GCF_011064425.1). Lineage (NCBI taxonomy): Eukaryota > Metazoa > Chordata > Mammalia > Rodentia > Muridae > Rattus > Rattus rattus. The sequence goes on from NC_046172.1 coordinate 95,068,644, forward strand.
TCCCTTCCCATACTCCTCCTGTTGTATGGGGATCCACATCACCATAAGTCCTGAACCTGAGTGCAACGATTAGAGACATTTACAGTAATTTGAGAACTCTGTCTTTACTGGATCTTGTAGTGAAAAAATAAGAGCCGATAGTCTGACCATCTTTGTTTTTGAGGGGCATAATTCCTCGTAACTGATTTGTATTGTATTTTACAAAAGGACAAATGTACAACAGATTGGAAGTCTCAAAGTACTGACCTTTATCAGAGATAAAAACCCATCCTCTCCTTTTTCAATTTTTTTAAAAAAATATTTATTTCTATTTCCTGGATCTGTCTTTCTTGGGTACATTCTTAATTAAAATACAGTTACATTATTTCGAATTTCCCTTTCTTCAGTAAGTCCCTCCCAAGTCTCCCCTCCATCTCCTCCCATGTGCCTTCATCATCTAATTGATAGCCTCTTTTCTTGGATTATTGTTGCATATATAGATATAGATATAGATATAATATAGATATAGATATAGATATATGACTATAACCTGCTGAGTCTGTTTCTGTTGTTTCTGTGTATATGGTTTGGGTGTTGCCCCCTTTGTGTTAGATAACCAATTATGGGCTAGTCATCTTCTCTCAACTTGTCTGAGACTCAGCTGCCTTAATTAGCTTTTACCTCTCTTGTGTCTCACTCTGCACAGACACATCTCCAGATTAAACAATCTTCCTGTTAAAGAACAAGTCTCAGTACGGTTTCCTTATTTTCAATTGAGCACCCTATAGTAATCCACCTTATATCTTGACTATCAACAAAAACAGCCAATAAGGGAAATGTGTTCTAGTCCATACTGGCCCTTCCAGTTCTTGCCATGCCTCAACTTCACTTTGAATTACTGTTCGAGGCCAGCCTGCCCTCCAAGAACGTCTCCCATATTTTCCTTCTACCTTTCATCTGATGCTGCTTCTCTATGCCTTGTAGGGTTTACCCTGACTCTAGTTCCCTGTCCTTAAGGCCTCATCCCTCAACCCTTTGTTTATATAATACATGACCTTTACTTCTCTGAACTCCAGTCTTCATTTCCCTCGTTAATCCACATGCTGAGTTTTTTCATTTCCATTATTAGATAGTTTCCCTAGGGTATCTCAAAGATCTCCTGAAATTCATCATATCTGGAAAAGAGTTTCCATATCCACACAACCTTGGCCTCTTTTAGTTTTTCATATTTTGATTAGTGTCCAGCCATGGTTACCTTTCCACCCTCTCCATGTCTAGCATTACTCTGTTCTCATCCCCCCCTTGACACTTCTGTTAGAAGGACAAAAAACATTCAAAACTGCACTTCTCAGTGTCCTGCATAAGATCTAAGACCTAAGTAAGACCTTTCATTTCACATTGCCTATAAGTATCTCAATCTTACAGGCAAATGGGTGGAACTAGAGAATATCATCCTGAGTGATGTCACCAAGACTCAAAAGGACATGCATGATATGTACCCACTTATAAGTGGAAATTAGTTAAAAAGCACAAGATGCCCATGATACAATCCCCAGACCCAAAGAAGATAAATAATAAGGAGGGCCCAAGGGAGGATGCTTGAATGTCACTCAGAAGGGGAAATAAAATAGTTATTGGAGGTGGGTGGTGGGCGAGAGCTAGGTGGGAGAGAAGGTAGGGAAGGGAATAGGGGAACCAGAGCCGGCTAGGAGAATGAACAGAAATCATCTGGGGAGGGAGTTTCTCTAGGATGCGCCAGATACCTGGGATGGGGGAGGCTTCAGGGAGTCTATGAGGGTGACTCTAGCTGAGGCTTCTAGCAGTGGGGGATGTGGAGCCTGAACTGGCCACCTCCTATAGTTAGGCAGGACTCCTAGTGGAATGATAAGGACACCAAGCCACCCACAAAAGCTTTGAACCAATATTTGTCCTGCCTACAAGAAGTGCAGGGACAAAGATGGAGCACAAACAGAGGAAATGACTCATTAACGTCTGGGTCACCTTGAGACCCATCCCATAGGCAAGCACCAATCCCCAACACTACTAATGATACTCTGTTATGCTTGCAGACAGGAGCCTAGCATAACTGGCCTCTGAGAGGCTCCACCCAGCAGTTGATGGAAACAGATAGAGACACCCACAGCTAAACTTTGAAGAGTTGGGGATAGGAACTCTACAAGAAGACCTACAGAGTCAACTAATCTGGACCCTTGGGGCTCTCAGAACTGAACCACCAATCAAAGAACATAAATGGGCTGGACCTAGGACCCCATGCATATGTAGCACATATTCATCTTGGTCTTCATGCAGGTCCCCCATCAACTGGAGTGGGGGCTGTCCCTAACCCTGTGAATTCTGTTCCCTTAACTGTGCTGCATTATCTGGCCTCAGTGGGAGGACTACTCAGTGTAGTGATTTGATGTCCAAGGGTGGGTTGGTATCCAAGGGGTGACTCCCATTTACAGGGGGAAGGAGAAAAGATGGGGAGGGGGAGGCTGGGAGAAGGACGTAAAGTGAATAAATATATAAATTAATGGAAAAAAGAAAACGTAGAGCCATGGTACCTGTAGACTTATCGGTATCATTCCTGAGATAAAAAACACCAATAAGTATTATAACAAAGTTTGTTTCAGGAGTGTATATTGTAATATAAATAGTGTATTAATGGTTCTTCTTGCCATACTTTTTCCTCTTCTCTTCCCTTCCCTTTTCTCTTTCTTTTTCATCCTCCATCTCTCTGTTCTTCCTTTAAAGCTTTTTATTGGTTCATTGCAAGTTTTCTATGACAAGTTGTGACCATATTTAACATCCCTACAACTCTTCGGTAATTCAATGCACCTTCCCTACCCACTCAACTGGAAGGTACAGGAATATTCAGACAGTTTTACTCTTAAAAGAAACAGTCTTTTCTTCTCCCAGCAGCTACCAATTATGTGCTCAACTCTCCTTTCCACAGTGGGATGCTGACATGGGCTTGTACAATCTTTGTACACGCTGTCACAACTGCTGTGAGTTCATATGTGTAGCTGCCCTGCAGTGTCCAGAAGGTAATGTTCCCTGTGATCATCCATTGCCTCTCTTATATTATTTCCACCCACTTCAATAATCCCTGAGCCTTGAAAAGGTGGAATGTTCCTTTAGGACTGGACATTCTGTTGTCTGCTATTCTCTGTTGTCTGCTATTCTCTGCCTTGGTCCTCCTTGTTGATGAGAGGTCTTTGTAGTGAAAGCTGTCTTTTGAGTATTTTCTGAAGCCAAGCTAGCTTTGAACTTATCCTTCTCCTACCTCAGTTTTTCCCAAGGTCTGGGAACACATACATATGCTAACATACCAGGTTTGCCATGTTTGCCTTTTTTGATCCAGTGAAGGGATGTTTGGATTTGAAACATGAGACAGAAATTGTCAGGTACATAAATCCAGGAGCAGGTGAGAGAGGCAGAATCACAAACCAGAGAAACACTCTGGAGACCAGCATTGAGTTGTGGATCTACTGTATTGCACAACAGCAAGGGTTTTTTTTGTTTTGTTTTGTTTTGGTTTTTTTTGTACAGTCTTTTGATCAATGAGGAATCAACACCAGCTCTCTGGAAGAGCCAACCATCCCACTGGCACTATGGGGAGGTGCCACACTGCTAGCACCCAAAGGGTCTTCCATAAAAACAGGGAAGCAGCCACTGTCCTGTACTGTCCCATTCTGAGGTTCCACGAGTTTGCTAGGATTCTCTGTTTTGTGTCATGAAGTATACCAGCAGACATGGGCACTCACACAATTAGGGCGGCATGGGAGCCTCCCTAACCATCCATCAGGCCCCACCCAGGGGCTGTAGCACCCACACCTGAAAGCTTTTGCTTTCAAAATTCTAGGCATGCTTTGGAAAATTATGTGAACTGGTTCCACAGGGTTATCAGGTGAGGAGAAGTAGCAGAAACTGTCTGATCTTAAGGTGCAGGATTCTCTAGGTCACAGAGGAGACAGGAAAAGTAGCAAGTTCTTGAGCAATGCCTCCTTCTTATGCCCCAAAGAAGAAGCAAGTTCATAAAGAAAAAAATACAAGCCTGGACCAATCACATAAGGAAGACATAGATACTAGACCATGAGGCTGCTAAGCTCAGCAAAAAATGCCCCATAAGCACCACCCATGTGTGAAGTGGCCCAGGCTTATCTACCTTGTAGGGGATTCTCTTGACAGACAGAACAGCAGTGAGAATGGGTGAAGTGGCCCAGGCTTATCTACCTTGTAGGGGATTCTCTTGACAAACAGATCAGCAGTGAGAATGGGGACAAAGGCGACAAAGGCTTACCCTGAAAATTACGATTCTGACATTTGGTGGGGATGTAGGAGCACTAATAATTCTGAGTGAGATTGAATTTTGCCTTGCCTAGAAAGGTGAAGGCTCGCTGCAGACTGAATCTGTTGTTGTGAAGTAAAGAAATATGACACTTCTGAACTCTGGTGGTGTGGACCAAGTTTTACTGCCACAATTTAAATCATTTATAATTGAGTTCATGAAAAATCACTTGCCCACTTTAGCTTAAATTCATACTTGTGTAAGCGAACACAATACTTTCTCTTTTCTACCTTCAAGGTTTTAGGAGAGAAAAATGAAAGAGGCAAACTAACTGGTTTGAAAAAGCAATACACAAATAGGTTCAGTAAAATGTAGACTCAGACTGAGAGCAGAACATTGTTCAGCTTTGAGTTCTATATTGAACCTAGAAGATTTATCGTGATAAAACGGATAGCACAATGTATTTGTTATCATAATTTGCATTGCCTGTATTGAGCTATGGTTTTAATATTTCTCTACACTCTAGCTTTTTCCCTCAGCTTCTAATTGCTTTGCGGTTAATCATTTTCCAATGAAATAAAGAACAAATATATACTGTTTTTGTCTTAAACTATATCTTCAATACAGTAGAACATCTTTATCTGAGGTCTTAATTTCCATAATTTCAGTTTTCTGAGGTCAACTATAGTCTGAAAATAATACATGGAAAATTCCAGGAATAGTTAATGAGAAGTCTTAAATTGCTGGATGTTCTAAATAGCCTAATGAAATCTTATAAGGTCTTTCTAGAAATATGAATCCTTTTGTCCAGCATATTCATATTGCATATACTATTTTCCCATCAGTCACTTTATTAGCTATCTTTGTTATCATATCCATATCACATTTGCGTTTAAATAAGTCTTAATTTACTTATTTGGTAACTGATATAGCTGGTCCACAGCAGGAGTTCACTGGTGCTTCGCTTTCTGGACCCTGCTCACCTCATTGTCATATCCTCTGACAAACCTATAACATGAATGTCTGCTGCCAGCGTTGCTCTTTCCTAATTGAAGGGACAGTATGTGTAATACCTAAGAGGCCCTACTGCATATTCTGTCTCTAGAAAGAAGTACATGGTATGGGCAAACCATTTGATCTCAGTAAGTGCTTGTTTCTTTTTCAGAAAAATGGGAGCAATAACGATATCTTCATGAAGTTATTGGGAAGAGTTACTCTTATTAAAGGGCAAGTACGGTGTCCTGATTATTGCTATAGCCGAGCAAAGAACAATGCTTGGTCTGTAGTCACTCCACAAACATGAATAAAATGGATAAAACCATTACCAGTAGAAAATGGCCTCGGAACACAATAACAAGCAGTTCACCATAACTTTAGATGTCCTAGTTCATTGTGGGTATTTCTTTGACAAATACTCTTTGCTAAATAGCTACATGGTAGGCATTGTGCTTGATTCCCGGAACTCTGAGGGGCTCATCGTTTCTCGGAAAGATTGGCAGTGTACAAGACAACAGACAAGAAGGTTTCAACTAGTGAAAAGGGAGAACTAAGAGCACAATGAAAGAGGCTGGTAACACTGGGGGTGGGGTTCCTTTAGGTTGAGTGGTCACAGAAAGTTTCCCCCAAGGATTCGGCACCTGAGCCCAAGGTTTACAACCAGTAATGTGGAAATAGAAACAGCTTGCTGTATGGAAGTGGCCAATTTCTTTTGAAAACCTGTGATTTTTTTTTTCTCGAGAAAATGAACAGTTAGGCAGACACTAGAGATGGCACAAGGGAAAAATGAAAAAGGACTGGCAAACTACCATCCTGCCCAAACCAGTCTCATTGTTTATTGTAAAACTATTTTTATAGGTTCCTTCCTTGAATGTCAAGGTTAGAAAGTTACCTCAAGATCACTCAGATCAGTGCTTGCCACACGTGGTGTATATGCACCTGTAGGGGGACATGGGGTGATGTTTTTTCATTGCTCACCGATGAACAATTCTAAAAATGGTTTTAAAACTACACCCAGAGTGGGGTGTCATGGTGCTCCCATCTATCGCAGCACTCATGAGATGGGAGCAGGATGATCAAGAATTAGAAGCTAGGGTGGTTTCATAGGGAGTCCAGGTCAGATTCTCCTGTGTTATGAGACCTTGTCTCCAGAAACTAAATTAACAACAACAACAACATCAACAACGACAACTGTATCTAATGTACAATCAATAGTTTTGTGAGAATTGTTTCTTGGGGCATTGAAACTTCCATTTTATACCAACCTGGACCGATGAGGAATGGATGCTAGATGGGTGGATTATGACCAGGGGAAATTGCCACTCCCAGGTCAGGGGAATGAAAGAGAGAAACCCAAACATTTTTGTTCTTTATTAATTAACGTTGTCCTTGGACATGACAAAATTTGTGCAGTTGGTGCACACATGAAAATATTCGGGTAGATGCCACCTTACTTTTCCTTTCCTTTATAAAACTTTTAAACATTTTTGAGATCTTCATATGTGAATACTCTATCTGTATTATTTTCAGCCTTCCCATTCCCTTTCAACTTCTCTTGGGTCCCCTTCCTATGCCTTCTCAAATTCATGATCTCTTCTTTAATTATTGACACACATATGCACACATGTGCATACATCGCGAGACACACACTATATGTTACATATAGGCACATTTGTGTAAATATGGCTATTGACTCCAGTTAGGGGATTGCTCATAGGGTATGTGTTTGGGACGATCTCATGGGATCAGCTACCTATAAAGGTGCTCCTCCGTGGAGAAGAATAATTCTCCCCCTCTCAGCAGTCATTAGTTGCCTGTAGGTCTTTAGGGGCAGGGCCTTGTGAGATGTCCCTCACCTGTGTTGACATGTCAGCTGATGTTGAGGTTCTTCAGCTCTTGTTTAGAAAATCATGCTGTTAAGATTGCGTGGATTTGCCAGCAGATGGTGGCACGCTCAATTAATCCTAGCACTTGGGAGGCAAAGGCCAAGGCATCTCTGAGTTTATGGCCAGCTTGGTCTACAGACTGGGTTCCAGGAGAGCCAGAGCTGCACAGAGAATCCCTGTCTTTAAAAAACAAACAAACAAACAAAACAAGATTTAGTGGGTGCACCTCACTGTCGTATACAGAAGACATTACTTGGAACCAGACAGTGTGGGTCTCTAGCTCTTACAGTCCTTCTGCCCCTCTCCCATGCTGTTCCCTATAGCGATTATGTTGTAAACACAACTGGAAATGGATACCCCAGAGTCAATCGTTCTTTGCATTTGACCACTTGTGGATTTCTATAATGGTCCTCATCCAGTGCCTAAAGAAGCATCATTGTTGACTGGTGAGAGCTCCATCTATCTGTGAGTAGACGGATATGTATTTAGAATATAATTAGAAGTTATACTGGTTTAGGAAAGTGAAAACTGTAGCTTCTCCTCTAGGCTCCATAACCTCACCAGTCAAGGATAGCTGGCTAGGTTTACAGTACTAGGCATGAATTCTCTCCTATTGAGCAGGTCTTAAGTCCACTTAGGTGGCTGTTGATTGCCCCCAAGCTATAAGTGCCATTATTGCATTCTTGGAGATTTCTGGCCATGCTAATATTCTTGTTATGGTTCATAGGTTTCATGGCTGTGTAGGACTATTGATTGCTTTTCTTCCTTGGCAGCTAGCATAACACTTTCCGATACTGGTCCTCATAGAGGAGGCTTCCAGGTCACTTTCAACTTGATTCCTCTATGGTGGATGGTACCTCTATATGCCATCCGCAATAAACATCTTAAGGTCTGACAGGTCTTACTGTCAGGTTCTCATTTGAAGTTAGACATGGATTTGAACCCAAGCTCTGCCCTTTAATTGCTCTGTGGCCTTGAGGAACAATCACAAACTCACTTCCCACTAGTATTCTTATCTATAGACATGGGGATTCCGGGACCTCTTAGAATTGTTGAAAAGATTAAGTGAGAGATTATACCAGAGAAGTGCTTCTCACGGTGCTTGTTACATAGTAAGTGCTCAAAATATGTTATAGCTATAATTATCCAAGTTTTCTGGGGCAGTCCTAATTTTAAAATATTCTCTTACACTTCCAGTCTATTTGTTATCATGTGAAAAGTCCAAAATATGATCACTGCATTTCTCTTCAGAGTTTGAAGGAAGCTTGGTTTTTCCTTTCAAGTAGCAAATGGAAAACAGTTTCTTTCTGTACTCGATTTCAAAACCTCCACAAGTAAGAGATACCTTATTAAGACTCAAAGCATATGATGGCTATTATCAGCAAACAGAAAATAACAAGTGTTGGAAAGGGTGTGGAGACATTGGAATAGTTGCACTCCTGGTGTGAATATAAAACGGTACAGCTGCAGTGGAACACAGTATGGTGGTTCCTTGAGATTTAAAAATAGAATTACCATACGATCCAGCAATTCCACTTCTGGATGTGCAGCACAAAGAACTGAAATGAAGATCTTGCAGTGATAGCTGGACACGAATACACATAGCTACATTATCCACAGTACCTAAAATGTCAAAGAAACCCAAGCTTTCACTGGCAAATGAATAAAGAAAATGTGGGGTGTTAATGTGCAATGTATTATTTGACCTTTAAAAAGAAAAATATTGAAATATGCAAGAACATGGATGAACCTGGAGAACACGGTACTGAAAAAAACTAGTCTCTCTCTCTTTTTCTCTGTCTCTGTCTCTCTGTCTCTGTCTCTGTCTCTGTTTCTGTCTCTCTCTCTCTCTCTCTCTCTCTCCACACACACACACACACACACACACACACACACACACACACACACACACACAATTAACGTGGCTGCAAAAACTCAAGCACTAAGGTTGGGAGCAATTAGTAAAGTGCTTTATGGGAGAACAAAGTTTAACTTCTCAGCATCCATGTAAAAATCTAGACATGGTGTCAGGCACCTAAAATCCCGTGGCTTGCTCGGCAGATAAAAGCAAGGCAGTCTTAGGCAATCAGGGAAAGACCTTGTCTCACAAAATAAAGCAGAGAATCAATTGAAGAACACGAATGAAGAACACGTACATGCAGACACACCCACACAAACACATACATACACTACATACATATACACAGAATGCCTCAAGAACACAAGCAAATGCTTTATGATTCTACTTCTATGGGGTACTTAGAACGATCAGATTCACAGAGACTGAAGATATAAGTAGAGTGTTAGTTGCCAGGGACTTGGGGTGGGATAGCAGAAGAAACAGGGATTATTGTTGAATAACCACTAGGGTTTCCATTCTTAAACACGAAGCATTCTAGAGGTGGGTGGTGTAATAGCTGCACACCAGTGTAAATATACACTTAAAAGCAGTTAAGATGATAAATATCATGTTGTACATATTTCAATGCAATAAATATGGAGATAAGAAGATCTACTGGGGAGTTGTACTTAGGACAAATGGGGTAAAGAATTGTGATCTTGATTCTAGAAGAACTTGGGAAATAAAGTTTTAAGTTTTTATTACAAGTACATACAGGTTCACCGAGTAGACTGACAGGAGCCTGGGCAGGAGACTCCTGTCACTGGTTGCTACTGATCATTTATAGTTTGATTTAAGGTCTTGATTCTTAATTCAACACATAGGTGAAGCTCAGATTACATGTGGCCTTACATTGCTCATAATCATTTTTACTAATTATCTAAAGCTCGTTATAATTATCCAAACAAAATGCCCTATATTAAAATTCCCTTGCAATTACATCATTGTCAGCATCAGTATTGAATCTGCAAGCTACAGCTGCCCTGTACCATTCATTATAATTAAATCCCACCTGTTCACAGATGACTGCGTGAAGAAACACCACAGAGTAAATTTTGTTCAGCAATCTATACGGCCATTAGAGTCAGCCAAGAGGTATAGAAAATAGTCATGTAATAAACGTAGACGTTCATCAGCTCGTGAATACTGACTGGCTACTATTGTGAACGTTATTAGACCCATCTATTCCTCCTTAGCATTTCTGAGATAGCTAACAGCGCTGAACAATTGGCCAGCAAAGAAGCTGTTAAGATGATAATTGAAAGTGGACTTTTAGGAAGCTGAGGCAGGAGGATCGAAAGTTCTTTCTCTTTTTTTTTTTTTTTTTTTTTCGGAGCTGGGGACTGAACCCAGGGCCTTTCGCTTGCTTGGCAAGTGGTCTACCCCTGAGCTAAATCCCCAACCCCAGGATCGAAGTTCAAACCTGCCTTTGTTAAGGCAACTGAAGCCTTGTCTCAAAAAGCGTATCAATGAATTAATTAAAGAGAAGATATGTGTTTTAGGCACAAACCAATCATTGAAATGGTGTCAATTATCTTGTTTTCCCCAGCATTTTTCAAATTAATAAGCAGTGTGATAGTTGGTCAGTTTGTTTACTAGATAGAATCTGATGGCCAAAAGGCATTGGGAAGTGGTAGCAAGACGATTAGAAGTTCAAGGTACTCCCCTGCTACACACAGAGTTCAAAGCTAACCTGGGCTACATGAGAGCCTGTCTCCAAAAACAGTCAAACCAGCAAACATGAAGGTTTAATAAAAGAAAAAGGATCTGAATCCCTTGAACAAAATGCTAAATTCAAGCAGTCTTCAGAGGCATACACTGCAAGGAACACAGATAAGTCATTAGGTATATCAGCAATGTCAAGATTACCAAGCTGGGAGCAGCTCAAAGAAGGAAACTCTTCAAGGTCGTTTGGGAAATAGATACTGTATCCAGAACACTGGGTACCAGGATTCAGACTTCCTATTTTCATCACATTTTATATCTTCTAATGGATTCCCCTGTGAGTTGCCTGGTTTATAAAATTGAAGACAAAGTACTGATCACCAAAAAGTGTAAAATGTTTTGTTGTCAAGCAAACAAAACAAACTAGAGAGAGGATTAAATGTAATTTTATAATCTATGTTCCTATAACTTACTTTACAGTGATATTCTGGTAATTAGTGCTACTATATTTAAGGGGACAAAATAAACAAGGTAAAAAAAATGAGTAAAGTCAAGGGGCTGGAGAGATGGCTCAGCAGTTAAGAGCACTGGCTACTTTTCCTAAAGGTCCTGAGTTCAATTCCCAGCAGCCACATACCTCCCATACCTCACAACCATCTATAACAGGAAGACAGACTACCCCTATGCATAAAATAATTAAGCAAATCTTAAAAAAAAAAAAAAGTCAGTAAAGCCAAATGACAGTTAAGGATTTTCCTGCATCTGAAGGCAGTTAACATAGTTTGCAACCCATGAGCTCAGGTGTCAGCGTCTTGGTCCTTTCTCTTACTAGTCATGTGATAATGGCTGACTCATGTTGACCTGGGGGCTTCCCTATGCATGTAAGGTGGTTGCGGATATGGAAACCCACTTAATACGTGTGAATGTTTCCTAATTACTGTAGGGGTTACATTATCTGTTTTGAATATAAATAGTTATACATGTTTATCAATAGTTCTGTCTTTGTCTACAGTCATTAAACAAAGTTGAGCCAATATCTATTTTCAAGGGAAAAGGCACTGAAATACAAGTTCTAGATCACTTTAGGGAACCCACATACCTTGTGTAGTGTGGTCGAGAGACTAGTTGCTACACAATTAAAAGAACAATTGAATCGGTGAGCTGGTTCAGTGGGCAAAAGTGCTTGCTGCACAAGGTTGCAGACCTGAGTTCCTGGAACCCATGTAAAAGAAGGAGAGAAGCCTCTCCACAAAATTTTCCTCTGGTCTCCACATTCTTGCTTTGGTACATGCACTGTCCCCAAGTCATGTCATGAATCTCTCTCTCTCTCTCTCTCTCTCTCTCTCTCTCTCTCTCTCTCTCACACACACACACACACACACACACACACACACACACCTGATAATGAATTTTTCTATTTAGAATGACAGTAGATTCTTAAGAGTTGAGAAGTCTGGCTTCGAGTCCCATCTGTGCTATGTCACGGCTACTGGTGTGACTATGAAGAAATCATTATATCTTTGAGTTATAATTCCCTGGTGGCCACGAAAACACCTCTATTAGTGATTAAGCCTGGGAAAAGATGGCCTGTTAAAGCATCTGGCATATATTAGGTATGCAGTGAATGTTTGTTGATTCTGAGTCACAAGGAGAGAATAATTCTGCCGAGATGTTAATACTTTATTATTAGAATGAGGGCCCAAGTACTGCACAGCACTGGTATTGCCTCAAATTAGCTTCTGCCATTTCTTGTGAAAAGGTCAGCAGAGCTGTCATTCTCACCAGGCCCCAGGACCTAATTTTGTATGCCAGCAAGGGTTTTTTTTTTTAAAGCAAGGAATAAAGTTTGGCTTAGATGCCAGAACTTTTCTCAGGAAAAAAGATCTGAACTAGTCCCAAAAAGGATGATACTGTTCATACTAACACCAAGGAATAACTGAAAGCTTGCAGGAACAATATTAACATCTTCTTGGGGATTTTTGTTCTAGTCTGTTTTAAATCAAAATGTAGAGTCCAAGTCCTTCACTAGTGATCACTGAATAATATTGCTACTCAGATTCCCCCAGAGTCTGACTGAAGCCTAATCTGGTTCAGTGTACATAAAATAAGATCTAATGTAGAAATAGGACATGCGAACACCATGAAAATAACATTAACATACGCATGGACCCTATTAGATATATCTTATATTAACTAATGTGTTTTATATTAACACCCTAACAAGTATGAAGCAAATTTTCATCTGTAGAAGCCCTTACTCAAATGTAGCAATTCCATATAAATAACACAGAACCACATAAAGAATCATTACAGATCAGAATGATCAGGGAAAGTAGTCGAAGAATGGAAGCAGGCTTTTCTAACTAGAACTATAAATAATCCCATCGGCAATAAACCCGTGCAAAAGTATTCAGTCTCATTAGCCCAGCCTTCCAGGAAATAATAAAGTACACCAAGAAACTATTTTTCAAAAATATGAGGTTCCTAGAGGTGTTTTAAGATGCTATTAGAAAATCCCAGGAAAACCTGCACTTCATTGCTTCTACATTTATTCCCATGTGCATTGTTTATTGATACCCACAATATAGTATGCCAGTTTATATTTATTCGTCAGATGAATAACTTTGTTGTAACCCTTGGAATACATTTGACACATCCAGAAAAATTTTAATGATAAAATGTATTCAAAAATTGAGGTCAGAATTCACAGATGACTATTTTTGTGAAATGCACAGAAAGCTCTCAACTCATTATTACTGATTTTAAATTTTATTCTGAAACTGTTTTTTGATGACTTTCTTGGACTTTATTTCAGGGTTCTGAATTCATTTAATGAGACTACCAGTGAATCTATATAATCTCCCAATCTTACTATTATTGGTTCCCAACTTTCTGGAAGTTTATAATACCCTGCTATTATTAGCTTGCTTTTATGTCATTTCTTCTCTTCCTTCAAATTGTGTATGACATATATTTTTTAAACATTCAAGGACCTCATATTTAATTTTGTTTTGAGAAGTGTTCAGAAAGATCATGGTGCTCCTTAGGGTAATTGTACCCGCTCCAGAGGGAGGCAAATTTAAATGCCTCCTTTGAAGCATCCGTATGATATTTCTTAATAGCTTTTCGCTAGTTCGGTAATACATTCTTTTCACAATGTGAACAGATCTTTTCCATCAATAAAAAAGGCATAATTTTGTTAATGATAGGTAAGCACCTTATTATCTGTATTTGGCAGGCTTAGACATATTGCTGTCTTTTGGAGAAAGACAGCTGTTTCCAGATGTCATTAAAGCAGGCATTACTACTGACAAAGCTCTCTCACAAAGGCTCTGTCCGCTGTCAGAGCTGCTTGTTCCAGAAATTCTGTGGGAGTTGGGACCCTGTGATTTCTAATTGCTGAGGGCTTTGATTACAGCCTCCTGCTCAGAGTCTACAGTGAGAGCAATTTCCATCTAGACACACGATCCCATTCATTCATTTTCTTCTCTTATCCCCCTCATTGCTTCAGCGGTTCTCACACTCATGAACTTCATCAATGCTTGCCTGAGATTCTGACACCCCCACCAGTAACACACTAAGAATCTAGGCTTGTTGAAAAGGAACACAATCTATTTTGTTTATTCTTGAATTATGAACCTTAAACGATCCTCCCTGGGTTTCTTTATGTTAATGTAATCGTTTCAAATGCAAGGCTATCATATTTTGCTATTTCTCATATATGTGGGCCAATTTCTCATGCAACAGAGTGACTTTATTGTAAGTCTTCAGCATAAAAAATTATAGTAGTTTCTTAGTACAAAAGATCAGTTGCTATAGTGATTTAAATGTTTTTGTCCCTGCATTGAGTTACTTCTGTACTTAGTAGCTCTTTCTTGAACTTTTGATTTTCACTCCAGCATTCTTTTTTATGTCACACAATAGGAGCAACTACCAGAGAAAAATGTAAATGCTAGTAATAATTTAGGCAACTTATTTAGCTATTTTTGAACCCCGACATCTTAAAATTCAATAAACTACGCTTCATCTATGCAAGGTATGAGTCTATCTTAAACTGGATGTCGATATGCTATATTGTTAAATACCAGCTTGGGAAGGAAAGGGCACTGTAATTGGCATCTTATAATCCTACTCATGTTACTATACTGCACTGAGAATGATGGTTACAGATTTTTGAAAACCAAACCATGGGTATGTCTATTTTATGGATTCTTGAATAGCTGCTAAGGAGAAGAAGATCAATCTTTATAGATTTCAAATGCAAAGATGTTAGACACACTATTGTGGCAGAACTACAGGATCACAGGAAAATTATATAGTAGGTTTAACTTATTTATGAAAATACAAATGTGTATAAATTCATATGTATGTGTATTGCAAAGAACATGGTCTAGGTGTATATAATAGGAACTTGCTTTAATTGCTGTTATTCTTGAAAAGGGAAGGGCACAAAGGTTGGGGATGGATACCTAAAGAGTTTTATCTTTCACTATATAGCTGTATAAAGTTTGACTTTTCTATGAGTATGTGTTAATTTTATACTTATGGAAACTATCTTCTTAAATTGAAGTCCCTTGTGAAATTTGTTCTGGCCCTGCCACCCCATTTCCAAGGCCAGAATGGAGAATTTCAGTGATCAGAACTCATTGGTTTCAAGATGAGGGCATGAACAACAGTAATAATACTTGCCATTCATTCAGGATTTGCATAGGAATTATCTATTGATTCTTTATAATCGTGTAAAGTAGGTTCTGCATTACATTTATAGTATCAAAAAGGCCAGTGGTCATGGAGATTAATTTGTTCAAGACCATACTGTTAGTCTGTTAGTCTGAAGAGGGTTGTTGAAGGTCTAAAATGGACTGGGGAATGTGAAAGTCACATTTATTTTTCACAATAACCAGAAGCTAAGACATATACGATTGTAATCAAGTTGCCCATGTGGATAGGTTCTGAAAGGAACCTTTTCCTTATTTCCTCTTTTGGAAATTCCGATTGTCTCCAAAATCCAGTTACCTCTAAAAGGCTCACCTTCATGCTTAAACATAGCCACATTGGAAACTCTGACCTCTACATGAACTTTTGGAATCCTAAGTCTATAGCAGTTGAGTAGACTTTTCACCATGATTGATCTGGTTGCTCATATACCATGCTTTTGTTATTGACCATCACACTGTAGCCTAATAATAAGTACCTAAATATAATTTACAATGGTGCCCGAGATTGTCCTGTATACTTTCATATTGTGATTGTTAATCTTGGTGTTGTCACCTTGATTGGATTAAGAAGCATCTAAGAGATTAGGAAAGGGTACCTCTGGGTTTGTCTGTGAGTTGATCTAGAGATGACTAAGAAAAGGAAGAAAACCAGCTATGAATGGAAGCCCAAAGATAGAAAAATATGCTAGTGTAGACATGCTCTTGTCTGCTTCCTGGTTACCACACTGTCATCTTCCCTGCCCCACATTTCCTATCCTGATAAACTGAAATTTCTAAAAATATTTCTCTTTCACATTTAAGTTGTTTTGTTAGGTATTGTTCACAATAGATAAATATGACTAACACACATACTGCTCTAAGTATTTTTAGCACATAATAACTCATTTATTCTTCACAAAGCCCTGTGCATTTGGTTTTGCTCTTTCTTATTCATCCTGTGGATAAATCATGCATATGGTTTTGTGAGAGATGAGCTAGGTGTGTCCTTTTCCATCAAATAAGTGCATGTCCCAGAGAAGTGCCTCTCCCACCAGTATGCAGATCTAGTAAATCACTTCCCAATGAATCTTCAAGGGGTCTATGTTTGAAGCCCAAATTGGAATCAAACACTGTAATTCCATTCTTAGGAACTCAAACCAATCTTTGATTCCCAAATTTAACCTATGCACCTTACTTTTCTAATTTTTTTTTAAAAATGACACGCCTTCAGCCATTATTGTTCATTGCTTTTTGAAATAACATTTTTAGGTATTTATTCAGATTGCATTGACCCCTCCCCCAACAGAGGAAGAGGGGTGGAAAAATTATTCTCTGTTTTAAGGAGATAGCAAGTGAGAGCCCATGAACCAGAGAGAGCCAGAGAAACTGACTACAGTCAGAAGGACTGCCCACCTTTTCTACAGGACAGAGATCTAGGGTTTATGGGAGTAGACTAGAAAGAGACTCAGCGTGCAGTGCAGGCTGGCCTTCTATTTGTGAGCCTTTCGCTTCTGACTTCCAATGTGTTTGGGAAACATATATTCAGTGAGGGGCCAAAACCTAAAAGAGATTAGGAACTTAAGCAACTCAATCACAAGAAAACAAATTACCCAATGAAATGAACACAAATGAGCCAAACATATTTTTCAGGAAATATGCAAAAAATTTCAACACCACCAATCATCATGGAAGTGTAAACTAATCCTACAATGACACACTAGACACACTACTTACACCGGCTAGAATGTAAACGATAGCAAGTGTTGGTGAGAACGTTCAGAAATGGAAACTTCTTCACACTGTTGGTATAAATATAAACTGCTTTAGACACTATGGAAAATAGTATAGATAGATATTTTTAATGAAAAAATGGAACTGCCACATGATCTGTTCTTCTCTCTCTCTCTCTCTCTCTCTCTCTCTGTATGTGTGTGTAAAGCAATAGATGTATGAAACATAATATATATTTATATATGTATATACACATATATGTATATATGTATATATGAAACAAAGAAAGTGAAATAGGTTTATCAAAGAGACATATGTACATCCATGTTCATTTCCACATTATTGCTAAAATGTGTGGGCAACCTAAATAACCATCAATGGGTGAATAGATAACGGAAATGGTACATATACACAATAGAATAAGGCTATGAAGTAACCTTAGGAATGGTGAAATTCTGTCATTCATGATAGAGTATGTAGAACTGGAGCACATTATACTATGTGAAATAAGTTAGAGAAAGACAAATACTGCATGGTTTGGCTTATTTATGGGATCTAAAAAATAGATCTCATTAAAATGCAGAGTGGAAAGATATTACTCAAGGTGTATGGAGACAGCAAGAAATAGAGAAAGGAATCAGAAGGAAAATTAAATCAGTTTTATTGAGTTTTGCATCTCTCTATCCCATTTATATATTAAAAGTTTGCGCTGAATATTAAAATAAAAGTAGTATATGTTTTTAAGACTGTTTTTCAAAGGTTTTCTTTTCCTTGGCTATGAAGAATTTTGAAAATGAAAAAATGAGAAGTGGATATTTATCTGTTAGTATATACCTATTATTGATGGTCATGCTGATCCTGAAGGAGGTGATATAAAATAAGTCTACTTTTGAAAGATTTAAATACAATTTTATTTTAAAAATTTGAGAAATTGAGACATTCTCAGGAGGCAGAGGCCGATGGATCTGTGTGAGTTTGAGGCGAGCCTGGTCTACATAGTGAGTTCCAGGACAGATAAAAACTACATAGTGAGACTTACCCCCTGCTCCCAGAGATAGTACAGGGGAAAACAACCTGTGGTTTTAGTGTACCACCAAAGAGTGAGTGTTTATACTAGTTTACATGTGTACACAGTGAGGGGGGGTCTTTATAAATTATGTGTTCTTACACTCTTTGTTTTCCAATGTTCTTTTCAAAATTGTTTGTTTTTATTTGATTTGATTAGGGTTGTTTGAGAGATGAATCTTTTGATGTAAAATACAAGAACATTCATTAATGATAGTAACCTTAGCCAGTTTTGCCAGAAAGAAAAATTAGCCTTGAAAACAAACGTGGTGAGCCAAAAATAATTAAATTATTTTGTAACCATTCCTCTTTGCTTAGGACTTAAATAACTTCCAGTCATTAAATATAGTTAGATTTTCAAAGAATGGAAACATTTTCATCCTTACTGAGAACAACCCTCCAATTGTTGTGTCTATGCACTCATTGGAAATAAACCTTCTGTGACTGATTGATACATGGGGGAGAATGAGAATCATCTGATGTGCATAGGTCTGTTTTCACACATCTACTTTGTGTGTGTGTGTGTGGGGGGGGTTATGCTTCTCCTTCTTGGATTCTTCTTGAAACAATGGCCCTGTCTTATTCTCCAAGATTCCTTTCCAGTCCCTCTTATAATATCATGGTACTTCCCAGACTCACATTCATAAGCTATAGAAAACATAGTTGCCTGCCCCTTGGTCTCCATATTGGAAATTTCTTTCACTCAGAGGACCAATTCAGGAAAAATGCAAGTGCGTGCATTTTGAAAAGATTTATTCCTTTGACATTTAACAAAAGCTGCATTTTGTGTGTTGAAAGGCCATTTACTTTTAAATTTTTGATTAAGTTCAAATTTACGTGATGAGGACTAATGAAAGATGAAAGGCATCAAAATCAAAGTGAAATGCAATCGGAAATTGTTAAATGTGGAGAAATGCGCACAAGGAGAATTCTATTT
Source organism: Rattus rattus (assembly GCF_011064425.1). Classification (NCBI taxonomy): domain Eukaryota; kingdom Metazoa; phylum Chordata; class Mammalia; order Rodentia; family Muridae; genus Rattus; species Rattus rattus. The sequence goes on from NC_046172.1 coordinate 95,087,791, forward strand.
AAGGACAAATACATGATTTGATGTTGGCCCTAGCCTTAGTGCACCCTGCTGTCTTTGAGGCATTAGCAGACACTGAAATCTGTGGTGTACAAATTGCTGCTGGTCTTTTTTCATATTTTTTTTTACCATGAGCATAAACAAGTAGAGTACAAAATGTTGAGTGTTTTCAATGTACTGGCCCCAGGAGTATTTTTACTCCTGTGAAGGTTAGAAAGGGCAAATCGAGAAAATAGGGAAATAGTGGATGGTCACTATAGCTGGCAAAATCTAGCTCCATAATCATACCAGTCATTAACAGTAAGTGCTAACATTTCTAAAGGGCTTACCATGTGTGACATCCTTAGGAAATTGCCTTACATCCATTTCCTCCTTTGATCTTGCCTGACAACTACCTGTGAGGTCTCATTTGGCAGACCAGAGTGGGCACACAGTTGATCTTTGACTTTCAAACTCCCTTTGACTTGATTGTAGAGACATTGCCTGTACTCGGTTTTTTTTTTTTTTTTTTTGAGTGATTTTGGAATTCATGATTCTCTGTCCTTACAATGCATCAACTCTACTGGGCTCTGAAAAGGGCTAAAGCATGGGGAAGACATTTTGTAAGCTGGGAGATATATAGGCTAGGCTAAGAAGATTTGCTTCTGGAACTTGAAATGCTGTGACCACTGGGGTGCGACTTAGAGCCTATGTGGCTCAAAGAAGTGCCAGGCAAGGTGATGGAGTGCTTTTGAAGACTTTGCAATGATTAGCACTTTTCAATCTTGTAACAAATGCCTGGAAATTAGTACTGCTGTTATCCTTCTAATACAGATGATCTAACTAAAGTTCAGAGATGTTAATTTCCATGTCTGTGTTTGTACCTCTGGTAAGCAACAGAGTGGGGCTTTGAATCTAGGCAGTCAGGATATAGTAGCTCTGTTACATTGCCTCTCAGTACAGAGACTTGAGTTTTCTTTCTCTTGTGCTTTTCCATCACAGCTACCCCTTAGCAAGTGTACTGTGCTAGCAAATTTTCCTAACCCCCTTGACTTTTATATTATTAGTGACTTCCTATTTGGTTTCTTCAGTGTTCTGGTGCTCCTCTATCATCCTTCATCCTGACTCATTGACATTACTTATGGCAAACACTATCTTTTCACGTCCTTAATATTTTTTCATAATTACTCCATTTTGACTTGGGAAATGTCTTAGTCAATGTTCTATTGATGTGAAGAGACAATGACTGTGGCAACTCTTATAACAGAAAACATTTAATTGGTGCTGGCTTCCACTATCAGAGGTTTAGTTCATTATTATCGTGGCAGAGGTAGGCAGAACTCTATGAGTTCAAGGCCAGCCTAATCTACAGAACAAGTTCCAGGACAATCAGAGCTACACAGAGAAAACCTATCTCAAGAAAGAGGACATGAATATTACATGAATGAAAGAAAAATGGTGAGCAGTTTGCCTAATGTCTTTCTTCTACATATAACCATTTAGTGGCAAGGTGAACTAGATTCTAGGTTCTCTCCTTCTTAATCCAATGTTCTTTTCCATTGAATCATCTGAGAGATTTGAGGAATCTACTTATTTAACTACTTGTTTATCTGTTACTATTATAACAACACATTGTGTCCGTAGACAAGGCACTGGGGGATAAGAAAGGTCAGTAGAAATCTCTTTGTTTCCAAGGCTTTGATAATACAAGTGAGATGAAGTCTCACAATAAAGAGCTGAGGGGTTGGGGATTTAGCTCAGTGGTAGAGCGTTTGCCTAGCAAGCGCAAGGCCCTGGGTTCGATCTCCAGCTCCGAAAAAAAAAATAAAGAGCTGAACAACAAACAGCACAGTTGCAAATACTGAGCTCAGCTCATATAGGATATCTGCAATTGGATGCATAGCATCAAAGCTCTATAGTAGGAAGGTGGTTTTGGCCTATGAGGGTGCAAAGAAGTGAGAGAAAGGAACTGAAGCAGCATTTTCCAAGCCTGTGGGCATTATGTACACTAATGTGGTCTGTATCAATATTTGTCATGCCCTTGGGCAGATGGAAGCATAGTATTTGCAAAGCATGCTGGGTCCAGTGAAGGAAGAATCTTACACCTCAGAGGCAAGCCTTCCAGGAATTCCAACAGCAGCGTGTCTACCCTCAGTCGAGTACTGAAGAAAAGACTCAAGAGTTTCAGATACTTATAAGAATCTCATGATGGTCTGCACCAAGTTATGGCAGTGTGGTCAATGTGGGTATACTCCTAACATGGACATGGAGATGAAATGGAGCATTTTCAGAGGAGCCATGCTATGGCAGATATGATTGCAGAGAAAACTTATAGCAAGATGATGAAGGATTTTTGAATATTATTCTGTGAGACAAGAGAACTGGGTAGATAAACTACACATAACATTACTTTAGGAAGGTCTTAGCACTAGCGGGGATGACAGGCTGCAGGGAAAAAAGTACTTGGTATGTTCTTACCATCTTCCATGTGATACATTATGGTATCTTGGTCTAAAGAGGCTATAACAGAAGCAAAAAATGGTAGGCAGAATATAGTTATATTGTAGAAGTGAAAATGATATGGTTTGGGAGCAGACAAGATGGCTCAGCTCATGAAGATATTTTGGTGCCTAGCCTGATGGCCTGGATTTCACATATTGGAAGGAACAAAATGACTCCTTCAAGTTGTCTCCTGACCTCTTCCTCACGTGTTCTGTGGCACACACACACACACACACACACAATATAAATAAATTAAAAAAATGTAATACAACCAGAAAGTTATGTTTGGTAGGAGAAATGTGAACAAATGACTACAGATGAGGAGGGAGTATTGCATTGCTGTGCATGTTGGGTGACGGAGGACAACTTTCAGGAGTCAGTTCTTTCCATCCATAGTCTGGGTTCTAGAATTTGAACTCAGGTTTTCTGTCTTGTTAGCAAAAGCCTTCATCTGCTGAGCCATCTCACTGGCTCAGAAAGATTTTATTTTTTCATGGGCAAAACAAACGAAATGGTGAGTTTTAAGCTGAAACTTAGAGACAAAAAAAAAAAATCAAATCAGAACACCATTGTAAAAGCTAGGACAGGCAGTATGAAGTCCTAAATTGGGAAAATAACTGAGAGAATGGAAAGAGAATGCTGGATTAAAATGTGTCATGAATGAAGACTTGACAGGGTCTTGTTTTGGACTGACTCTAGAGCTGCAAGATAGAGGGTATCTGGAAGCTTCAGATTTCTTCTATTCTACAAAGCGTCCATTCTCATGGCTTGAAATACTATTTTTATACTAATGACTCCCAGATTTAGCTGCGCCCAGGCCACACTTTCTTGGCCAAGTGCCTGCCTTTTATGTACACACAAAGTTTGATGCTTGATAAACATCTAACATTCCATGTCCAAAATTGCGTGCTTGGTTCCCTGACTCTACTAGCCTAGCCTGACCCCTGTCTTCACTCTGAATATTGACTTCATTCTCCTAGTGGCTCAGGCAGAAGACCTAGACGTTATCCTTGATTTTTCTTTTTTTTCCACATCCTTTGTTTATTCTCCTGGAAATTTTTGGTTTTGCTTTAGACTATTATCTAGAATGTACCATTTTTATCATTTTCATTGCTACTATCCTGACTCATATCATAAATGACCTTTCTTTTTGGAGTATAGTATAGTACAGTACAGTACAGTACAGTACAGTATAGTATAGTCTTCCCTGCGGTTTTGCTCCTCTTGTCTTTGCTACCTTCATCAAACTCTAGTATTTCTTTATTGCCTATAGGAAGCGGATAGATTTTATTATATGAAAGTCAGATCGTGTCCCTCCTCTGCTCAAACCCCTTCGATGCCTCCCATCTTACACATTGTGATAGCAAATCTCCTTGCAATGTCTCATCACACACACACACATACACACACACACACACACTCACTCGCACACGCACACGCACGTAATATACATTATGATATAAGTCATTTCCTTACATCCTTTGGGAGTTAGATGAAATATTCCCCTCTCAAATCAGAGAAAAGACTGGAAGAGCTTGAAGGGTCTTGAGACCCCCATATGAACAACAATGCCAACCAACCAGAGCTTCCAGGACTAAGCCATCACCCAAAGACTATGCATGGACGATCCTGGGCTCCAAACCTCATAGGTAAAATGAATAGCCTAGTAAGAGCACCAGTGGAAGGGGGAAGCCCTTTGGTCCCAGCAGACTGAACCCCAGTGGATGTGATTAATTCCAAAGGAGATAATGGTAGGAGGATGGGAGGAGAACACCCATATAGAAGGGGAGGGGGAGGGATTAGGGGGATGTTGGCCCAGAAACCAGGAACGGGAATAACAATCGAAATGTAAATAAGAAATACTCAAGTTAATAAAGGTTAAAAAAAAAAGAAATATTCCCCTCTCACTGTCATATTTGAATTGGCAAGTGCTAGATACCCCATTATCTCACCACCTTCCTGTTTTATTTTTCTATGCTTTAAAAAATACTTCTCATTATATGATTTTTTAGTCTTTGGACTCTCTGGTTCTGCTGGAACAAGGTACTCCACATGAGTTTTTATTCATGTAAATATATTTGTAAATATTTATGATAGGAAACATTTCAGGCTTTTTGAGCATCCAGTCTCTAACTTAACTGCTTACATTTGTCATTGATACAAAAAGCATCCACAAATAATATATATGAGAATGACATATCAGTGTTTCAATAAGACCGTATTTGCTATAATAACTGACAGGTCAGATTCAAATGTTGGGAGTTAATATGTTGATGCTTACTATAGTATAAATTCTAGGAAGACAAAGAGTTTTATTTACTGCCACATCTCCAACAATATTGAGAACAGTGCTGTCACATAGGCATCTGATATAATTTGAAATTATCAAATTAATGGGAGACTAGAGACCTGCAGAATCAAAACAATTATAGTAGCAGAACTATTATAATCTTGAGCAAGAACGGGCTTTGATTAGATTTATAGCATATCAACTCTCTTTTCTCCCATCCCCTCTCACCCCTACACTACCACTTACGCATGTTCTGTGAAGTAAATAAAAGTCATTTTCATTGCCTGGGCAACTCTCCTGGTGTGTGAAATTTCATTTGATTTCCTTTAATGCTGTCATTTGTCTACGTAATCCTCCTGACTCAGACTCTCTAATAACAATAATAACTCAAATGGTCTGCACTAACACCAGAATGCTGAAATCTGTGTTTTTTAATTAATTTCAAGCAAGCAGTAGCAGTAGCTCCTGTTGACAACTCTACAGGTCTTAACACATTTTGAAGGACTCTCAAAAGTTAAGCAACTGTTACTACTACGATACGAGGTGTTATGCGCCTTCCATGCATTTGATGTGAATGGTTTGTCCCGATAAATGGTAGCTTTCAAATACTCTCAACAGTAGAAAACGTGTGGTAAGAAATATGCTAAATTAAATATTCATCAGTTATCTTTCACTAGGTCTCTTGCAGGCTCTAAAGTTTTCTTGAGTATACACACACACACACACACACACACACACACACACACACACATACCGTCTTGTTGAAAAGTCTCTTCAGCTCATTTACTAAATCATGTGGTCGTTCACACGTTGCTAGCATCCAAGGAGCCTTCACTATGTATGTAGGTGGTGGTATGCAGAGGGCTTTCATTGACTAGCCCATTTATTTCTTATTAAGTATCTGGGGGGAGGGCATATACTATTATCATTATTCTACTGATTGATGCTATGAGGTACCAAAAGCTGAAATAATTTGTTTCAGCCTGTACAGCCAACAGACTACAGAATTTTCTATTTACAAAGAAGTTGGTGAGAAAGTGGGCATGGTGCTATGAGTTCAAGGTCCTGAAATACAAATAGGAGGCCTATGGACTGAGACATAAAAGGACATGGACCCTCCTTTACTTCTAGACTTAGCAAGAAGGCAAGGGCCCGCCACTCCGAAGTACTTCAGATGATTATAAAAACTTTCCCCATGGAAAAGGGATAAGCTGCCCACGGGGAAATGTTTACTATTAAAGAACCTCCTTCTGTGTCAATAAATAGCATTGCTTAATGTAATCACTGGAAAACAACATTGTAGCTTTGGAAGGGCTGTGGCTGGAAAGCCCAGAGAAAACTATGAAAGAGGTCATATCATTACATGTGCAAACAAGTTACTTGGCCCTTGTAGAAACAAACATAAAAATAATTAGAGGGAGAAGTCGTCTTCCTTCGGCTGTGCCCCGACTTGCTGGTGCATTTACCGTCTTTTTGATAGGGGGATGAATCGTTGTGGCAGACTGCATAAACTGTATGACTCCATCTTTTCAGATCATTTCACACCCTATACCATCTCTTCAGGCATCAGTAACAGCAGCCAGCACGTAATGAGAGCCTACTCAGAGACAAGCAATTTATATGAATTATCTCATTTCATCATCACAGCTAGCCTGTGATTTCATAGGCGTTTATTAGGAGCCCCATTTTCTGATGAGTGGGCTGAGGCTCAGAAAAGTTATGTGAGTTACCCAAGCGACTAAAATGACATGGGGGTTATATGAGTTTTCTGTGACTCTTATAACAAAGGACTCCAAACTCTGTGGTTGAAAACAACCGCGATTCACTCCCCCACAGTTCCAGACGGAAGAAGTCTAAGATCATGGTGTTGGTGGCACCATGGAGTCTCTAAAGACTGAAGGAGGATTCTGTTCCATTCCTTTTCTTAACTTTTGTTAGACCCCAATACTGCTTGGCTGGAGTATTGTCTGCCACCATTTTCACAAGGTCTCTCTCTCTCTTTGTATCCATGTCCTCTCTCTCATGAGGACAACCATTGTATTGAAGGCCTCCTCTAATAGTGACAGTACCAATACAGATCCTTACTGTAATTGTATCTGCAAAGATAGCTCTTCCATATATCCCCAAATTCTGAAGGCCCATTTGAACATATATTTGGGAGATACCCTTTAACCTAGTACAAGTCACCTAGACAGTCAATATTTGTTCGTTTGTAAGATGTTGGACTTTCCACTGGAGTAGGCTGTCTCTACCCAATAGTCCTTTGTGATTATGTGCTTTCCTCAGTAGATTTCCTACGGTGAAGATCAACATGAGTGAACTTTATGGTTAATCATCAAGACGAATTAATAAGCAGATTTTTGGCTTCTGAAATATTGTTGCAAGTGTTTATATTATATTCAGCGTGTCCTACAGAGTTTGATTGTTCCCTGGCTAAAACTGACATGATTTTTGTTTGGAACTTGCAAAATAAAGGATTGGGCTCTGTATAAAGACCAATATTCCTTTGAAGTTTAGACACATAAAAAGACCTACTCAAATATGTCTTTTAGGTGTGGAAATGGGTATGAATTACTGGTATCACAAATTCTTCAGGACATTTCTAATCATTAAAGGTTTACAGGATTTTTATACCCACCTATGTATTATATACCAAAAGATTCCTTATAGCACCTATACTGTGTATTTCCAGACCTACCTAACCACATCAAGTTACAGGAAAGATTTCTCTAAGCATTATCACCTTAAGATGAAAATGCTCTAGAAAAAAATGGAAATACAAAAACAAAACTTCCTATGCATCTGAGTTGGTGTGAGTGCAGAGCAATTGTCCTAGCTGACCATTTGACACTGCCCATCCAACAATTTGATTATAAAAATAATATTCCTAGAGACATGTTTCTCCAACCACTTCCACAGGATTTCATCCAGGGAACTTGTTAAAAGTGTAAAACTCCCTGCTCTTAGTATCAGATTCACTGAATTAGTTATTTCTAAAGATGGGGTCTAGGAATCTGCTCTTTAAAACCAGAAACTCGAGTAATTCTGGCATATATATATATATATGTATATATATATACACATATATATACATACATATACATATATATGTATATATATATATTTACCAGAATGTATATGTGTGTGTGTGTGTGTGTGTGTGTGTGTGTGCACGCGCGCGTGTGTGTGTGTCTTTGAAAACCACTGTATTCTAGTGAAATCAGGTTTCCATGACATGGAAACAGGTCCAAGTCCCAAATGTCCATTTACAATCTTAGTCAATAACCAATGATAGTATTGTATCACTACATCATGAAGTATGGGCTTTAGTTCATATTATTATCATTTCACGTGGCTTTATTTAAATTAAAATAAAAAAACCAGTTATGGCAAGATTTCTTAATCTCACAATTCTCAAGCAATGTATGCAATAGCTTTTGAGGAGACTACAATAACCACTTTCTGATATCTTGGATTAATCTTTAAAGTCTCTTTTCATTCAACGTTCTGACCCTAGAAATATTACTGTGCCTTCAAATACACTTGTAACAAACACATTACTTGTTGCAAAAGAGACATATTTCCCTTCTGGGTAATGAGTTTCTTAAGAGGAGAATGTTTTCTCATAACATATTCTTTCTTTAGTACTTTGAAGAGTGAGACAATATATGCACATTTCAAACATCATGTGTCTGATACAAGGAAGTGGTTAATAAATGTTCATGCTGCCTCTGCTACACTGCTACAAGGATATCTCTTGAATTATTGAAAGTATAAAATTGGAGAACTGCCTCTGAGTGAAAACTAGGGAATCAGCTGCATTGACAATATTGTGTTTATCTGACTTTAGGCAAACAAGAGAGAAGCCGCATCTCTGTCTGGCTCAGTGACAGAACACTGAGATAGTTTGGGAAAGACATGAGTTGCAGACACATTTTGTTTTAGGAAAAAAAAAAAAAAGCTGACTACAACCCAGCAAATGTCTTGTCCTAAAACCCAGTTTCTAATCCCCAACATGCTTTCTGAATTAGCATTTCTCAGATTGCATTCCATGGTGTACTAGTCTCTGGGAACGGACCTTGATAGTTTTTACAGAAATGAGCTCTGTGAACAAGTAATGTTGTCAACCATTGCATGAGTCAATATGTTTTCCCAGCTGCCAGGACATTTGGAGTCCTTACTGTGTTAACCGGTAACGCGAACCTCCAAGGAGAGGCTGGAGTACACAGTTTTAACGTTTTACTGGTTCTCTTAGTCCCAAGGACAGTAGTGGTCAGGGACTAGTTTGAGAAACACAATTATGAGAAAACTGCTCTAAGGTAAGTAGAGACTCCTATTTGCTAAGAAATAAGGATGCTTTTCAGCCACAACTGATAAAAATTAACAAGAAATGAATTGCCTCCTGAATGCTAGAGTACTGTCCTTCAGCCTCCAGGACTCCCACTGTCCTCTTGGCACAGCTCAGTTCCTTGTCCATCAGTGCCTCACTTTTGCATCTCCTTTAGACCACCCTGGCCTCTCTGCCTTCATATGAAAATGGCCTTGCTTTCTGTCTCACTGAAAAACATAAGCGGTCCCAGTAAAGAACCTTCTCTCTACCACTGTCTTCATATCCATACCTGCTTTGCCTCTACTCTTTTCATCATGCTTTTGATCACTCTATTTGGATACTACAATCCCCCGTTTTTAATCTAATGATGGTCATTGATCTAATCACTTTGCCTCCTGTGCCATCAACACATTTTCTATTATTTTAATCAACATCTTAACCTGGAACGAAAAACAAGATTTAAAAATGTTTCCCATCAAAGCAGCCCAATTTCTCTTCCCCTTAAAGCAAAAATGCTGGAAGGAGTTATCTCAGCTCATTGGTCCCAGTTTCTCTTCTGACTTCTTCATTTGAGCCCTAGCTCATCAGACATATGCTATCATCCATTTACACCGAGGACTCACACTCTGGCTAACAATGATAACTCCTTAGTGTTAAATCCAATGTTCATTTCTCTACCTTTATTTGATCCAGCAGTGTCACTTAATAAATGTTGCTTACCCGTTCCTCAAAATGCTGACCCCCTCTCCCCCACTTGACTTCTGGAGCATCACATATTTCAGGCTCCCCTCTCACTTCAATAACTAGTTTGATTTAGTAGACTGTACAGGCTAAATAAACGATAAAGATCTAAGAAGGCATGCTTTATTTGCTTCAAATATCATACAATGTATATATGTCTCAAATGGCACTCTACTAACCTGGTAGATTGTTCATGCTTCTGTGGATGGTCTCACATCCACGTAAGTATGAGCAGCCCTTATTAGATTTAGTGGGTTATCAAAAATAAAGATATGAAACTTGGAGGAAGGCATGCTGGGGAAGATATGGAAGGAGCTGAAGGGGGAAATGGTGGGCAGATGTCATTTTTCTTTATAGACATGTATGAAATCTTCAAAGCTGTGACTTTTTTTAAAAAGTTAATTTAAAATAGTATAAAAACTGTTTTCTCCAAGACAACATGACTACTTTCCTTTATGCCTGAATCATCGAGTCCTTTTTTTTATTCATCATTCTACGTGTTCAGGTCAAATCCTTGTAGTAGTTCTCAATACCTCTATTCATCAACATTTAGTGTCTGCTGTGCCTTTAAAAGTATATTTAGATTTTGACTGTTTGTTACCATGTCTACCACGGTCATGTTAGTGCAAGCCAGCATCATTGCTTACTCGGGTCATCTCAGAAATTCAATAGCTTTGTGAATCATACTTTGCTTCTGTTCAAGCCTTTTCATGGCCTGTGCAATTGTTCACCATAAAAGTCAAAGTCCTTAGAATGATCAGCAGATGGTACATGCTGTGCCTTCTTTCCCAGTTGTCCCCTTGACATTATTGCCTACTACTTCCACCCTTGATTGCTCTAACCCATTTGCTGCTTCTCTGACTCATACACGAAAACTCCCAGAGGGCCTTCATTGTTCCCTATAACTGGAATGTCCTTGCACCATAGAGCCTTAGACTTACTGAGTGCTCACAACTCTCCGTGTAGATGAAACCTTTGCAGTGATCTCGCTTACCACCATATTATAAGGTCACCATTCTTTACGTATTCCCTACATGTTAATTATTTTAGTTCTTACTGAGACAGTTAAAACTTACTTCTTTTCTTACTGTCTCTCTCTGCCACTGTGCTTCAGGAAGGCAGGAGCTTTATTCTGTCACTGCTATCTGCCCAGCACAGCACTTAGAACATAATAGGGGCTGGATAAACCTATGTTATATTGACAAAACACGATTGTACGTGCAGGGTGGGTTCTAATATTGCTGACATGGTTGGGGGACACAAATGTTCTTCATCCTACACTGAGAGCTTAACAGAAGAGCTAATTCAGAAATGTGAATATCACAGAACTCTAACACGGTAAATATACACATAAAGTCACCCCTCTAATTCACAGTCAAAACTCTCTTGGAAGACTTCTCACATGCAAAATTGATAAAGCTTATGAGGAGACCCACTAGAATAAGAGTTAGTTGTTGGGGTTGGGGATTTAGCTCAGTGGTAGAGCGCTTGCCTAGCAAGAGCAAGGCCCTGGCAAGGCCCTGGGTTCGGTCCCCAGCTCAGAAAAAAAGAGAAAAAAAAAAGAAAAAAAAGAGTTAGTTGTTACCTACATCAAATGAAAGAATTTCGTTCCAAAAAACTACAGGTGGTACAGTAATAGGAAAAGATGTTCAGATGCTGAATCTCCAAAGACATAAACTAGAGCACAGTATGTAACTCAAGAGCACAATTCATGTGTTTGTGTAAATGCTTACCACAGAAATATTGTAAAAATGAGGACTACATACTATACACAATAAGCACAGGAAGACCTTAGCTCTGATGCAATCGAAATGGTTTAAAAGTTGATTGACAGGTTAAACTACAAATATGACTCAGAAGAGAACAAGCAAAATACAAATTGAGTTGACAGCATGATAGAACATAGCGTCATAGCACTGTTGAACAGTACAAGGTAATAAGAACACAGACCACACACATAACTCCATAAAACCAAAGTCCTACAAGGACAAAACAGGAAGTGAAATGGCTTATAGAGAAATAGCTAACAGTTTTTCAGAACGCAAGAAAATGTGAATCCTAAGGTTAAGATTATACATCAGGTCCCAATTAGAATAAACAAAGACAAATCGATACCCTGTGCATGCATCATGTGTAACTGAAGAGACAGGAAAAGTACTGAAGCCTGCTAGGGACAAACAATGAAACAAAGCATTTCTGTAGGGCAGATTATTTGAAATGGAATATCTGGAACAAGACATACAAACATCAATGCAATGGATGAGATTAAAACGTGAATCATGGACTTTAATAGTATTTCTCTCAGTCTAAGGACATATTTGTTTTAGCACAGTCTGCGATGGCACCCCCCAGCTATCCATTTATATGTTTGCAACTGCTTTACTACTATTGATTCATATTGAGCATGAGGCCAATTAAAATCCCCAGGTCTTTTTCAGATGAAAGGCTGTCATATGAGGTCCTCTTCAGTATGGACCTAGGCAATTAAAGCTTGAAGTACAAATGCTGGACTATTCAGATATTGGAGTCATCCTTGAAAGTTTGAGCCACTTTCAAAAGTTCCCTAAAGGAACTAGGACTTAAGCTGCATAGAGTTATTTTAAGCTGGAGATCCAGAGGAGAGGTGTGGTGGAGGCAAGAGGAGTGATAAGGTATTCGAGCCAGGGTAGGAGAGGAACATAGATATGAGGAGGGTGGAGATATGTGTAGGGTAAAGAGATATTAGTTAAGGGCAGAGTGAGACCTAAAGGAGCAAGGAGGACACAAAGCTTCTAGTCTCCCTGCTTCTGGGGATTATACAGCTAAATAGTATGGCTTAGCTAATGCTCAGGAACCCCGGAACATTCAGAAAGTGATGCATCGCCTGTCCAACTAAATACTATGTATAATAAAACTTGAATGGAAAATTAAAAGAGGTGTTCTAACAGTGTAGTCCAATAGCAAATTCGAGATTATTTACCATTTGTTCCAGTGATTATGTTTGAATATTTGGTTGGTTGGTTTTTGTCTTTCAGGCAAAACCACCTTAAAGCTAAGTGGAAAGTATAAGAAAGATATTGAATACGTGGGGAACTAAACACATACAGAACAAAAGAGTGGAATATACATCACAGTAAGCACTAGCAAACCTTAGTTCTAGTCTTGAGTTCTACCTCTTACAAACCATGCAACTTTGTACAGTTTCCTTATCTGTAACTATACTTGAAATCAAGCTCTAAAGGGTTGAAACTAGGTCTCTTTTCTTCTTTTCTTTTCTTTTCTTTTCTTTTCTTTCCTTTTCTTTCTTTTCTTTTCCAATGCTGCATCCTCAGTTCCAATGATAAGGTCTAGCATGTGGTCAGGACACAGCAAACACTCATTAAATACATAAATGAATGAATGAACTGATGCCAGTCCTGCCTCATGCATGGAGTCACTGTGACCTTCAAATGAAATTAGAGATGAGAAACTATTACAGGAAATGAAAACAGTGAGCAAACCTTCAGGAAAGCACTACATGTACTACTGAGAATTCTTTTTCAAGTTAAATTATGAGGTCATTTGCAATCCTTTAAGGGTGAAATGGTAAGTGGAACAATATTTTCAAGTCTTTTTTAGCATGGAAAATAACAAGAATGCTGAAAGTTTAAGACACTTCAAGTGAGGTAAGAAACACACAAGGATCTGTTCTCTCATTGTTACCCAACGATCTGTTGTTAGGACTCACAATGATGTTAATTAGATTTACCACACATGGAGCACACAAAATGTGTTAGGTCTATCTGTTATTTAGAAAAAGTAAAGTCTTACAAAGATAGCAATAGTATTCCCATTTAAATGGAGGCACGAAATGAAGGTTCGGAGATGTTAAATGACTTGCTTAAAACCAAGATGAAGAGGTTGTAAAGACAGACTTATCTCAGGTTAGCTTGTCTCTGACGTCAGTGGAAAGAAAAATGCAGATAAACAGGTTTCTACACACCATAAAGATACCCTCCTTAAGAGACACAATAAAAGCTGGAACACATTGGTCTAACAAGTTTCTCATCACTGAGGCAGAATTACTACATAATTTATTTACCAAGCTCAGTGCAAAATAAAATGACCCCATGGACATGAAGTCAGATCTCACCGTGTTTTTGAGAAGTTCCTCAACCTCTGAATAGGGATGTTAGACAGAAGTAAATATGAGCTGACACATAGGCGGAGACAGCCTTAAATTGAGACTCTGCAGTCCGACATGAGTGGTCCTCAACCCTCCTAATGCTATGACCCTTTACTACAGTTCCTCATGTTGTAGTGATCTCCAACCATAAAATTATTTTGTTGCTACTTCATAACAGTAATTTTGCTACTGTTATGAATTGCATGCAGGATGTCTGATACTTGACCCCCACCACAATGAGGTCACAACCTATAAGCCGAGATCCACTGTTTTACACCAGCTAATGCAAATGGATTAAGGGCACTTCCTAGGGTTGTTGACATGATACCTTAGAGGTAATTGGAGGAGAGAAAATTCTGCAAGTGAACTGGAAGATCAAGGGTGCTATCTTATGATCTGAATTTACTACAGACAGACAACATAGGAACCAAGTAAAAACAACAAAAACATTTTTTATTTGCGCTGAAGCATGATATAGTCAGACAGACGTGGGTTTAAGTTCTAACTCTGTGAGTTACTGGCTAAGCTTTGAAGAAATCATGGAACCCTGCCCCAGTCTATTCTCTCACTTCGAATATGATCTCAGTACCTGCCTTACAAGGTTGGGGTAAATGCATTAATGAGACAGTACAAGAGGGTGTAAACCTGTGCTATGTAAAAAAATATTATTGGGAAGGATTTATTATATTTGTCCTTTGCTTCTATTTGAGTTCTAATAGCTGCTTTTGTTGCATTAAGTTTTCCCAGAGAGATATTTTTAAAGTATCTGTTCACCTCAGATGGGAAGAACTCAACAATACAAGCATCCATTTGGGGAGTTTGTGTTCGTTGTTAGCATGCGAGAGCAGACATGCATGACATTTAACCCATTCTCATGAGCAAAGCATTCACGACTCTTTCCTTAGCACCCGAACAGTTGTCCCTGGGCCTCAGCCCAGACACTGCTACTCAAGTATCAGTATGAGCTTGGGAAGGAACAAGTCATATTCAAAACATAGCACCAACAAAGTAGTCAAGTAAGCCAGCCCATCTAGAGGGCTTTTACACCCTAGTTCTAAGCACTGTACAATGTCTTTGGTTGACTATGAATTCAAGTGAAGGGAGTCTTCTAGAGGGTACTAATAACAAACCTTCAAGGAGAATGAAGTTGACAAGGATTTCCCCTCGTCCTGAAGACACTCCCTCACTGGAGAGAACAGTTAAATCCTCTCTTGGAATTCTTCCAGGAAGTGTTTTTCCTTATACTGATTTTTTTCACAGAATGAGAACTAAGAATAAAATTCCCTCCTGGCCCAGCATAGCTATATGTGGTAGGTACTTGAAATAGCAATAATCTTACCACCTTTGTCTGAAAGACCCCTCCCACCTCCACGTAATTCTGTGCAATGACCTGCATAGTGGAGCACAGACAACCAATGGTTTCCAAGAACCCCATTGTCCTTTACGCAGCAGCGAAATAATGGTACACAGCTTAAAGGAACATTACAGTAAATTACGGTTAGCCTGGCTTCTTTTCTACTTTTAATAGTAATAAAAACAAACCCACCTCCAATCATTAATTAACTAACCATAAAGGCCATAAGTATTATGTACCAAGCCCTCTACCCTCTCATGTCCATGTGTTACTTTGCAGTCTCTGATTTGGGATGTGTGGAACGTTTCTTTCGAGTTTCTTTGAAACACCATACATTTTTTTGACCTCAGGATGATGTCATAACTTTTCTTTTCACTAGGTTTCATCAGCCACACATCTGCACACATATCTCACAGTTTTGCACAGGATCTTTGAATTTTTAAAGTATATTCATTTCCAGCTCTGATACCTCCCCACACTTGTCTCTAATATCAACATCTTTTGTTCCCTTGTGGACATGATTCTTGAGATTTTATATATTTATTCTACCCAGTGTTTGGGTTCACAAGCCTCAGTTTGGGCACCATAAATATGAAATATTTCTCACATTATCTACCTTTGATGAGAAGATTTAAGTTGGAGGGGGAAACAGAGTAGGTAATTGAAGTTCATGGCCTAATTACTGATTTTAACACATCTTCCGTCTTCTCCATCCCGGTGTCTCTCACTAGAGTAGCTCAGCTCTTCATTTGTTTTTTTCCTGGACTGTTGTTACAGCCTGCTAACAAGTTACTGCATGCTTAGCCTCCTTCTCTTCAAATTATCCAAAACTCGGCTATTGATCATCTGTCTAAACCACAGCTCTTGAGTAAAGATTCTTACTGAGTAATAGACACACTTCACGTTGGCATCCAAGGCTTCACTTGGTTATGTAATCACAAGTCTCTCCTGTTGCCTTTGTGCATCTGAGCCTGAGACAAATTTGACCACTCCTCATTTCCAGAGGAAACTTGCTCCAATGTTTTTTTTCCACTTTGAACAAATTCCTCAGAGATACTCTGGTCAGCATTTTTCTTCCTTTCCTTTCTTCCTCCTTCCTTCCCTCTTCCTTTCTTCTGTTCTTCCCTTCTCTCTTTTCCTTTCTTCCTTCCTTCCTTCCTTCTTTCCTTCCTTCCTTCCTTCCTTCCTTCCTTCCTTCCTTCCTTCCTTCCCTCCTTTTTTACTTCTTTTACCCTCCTACCCTTCCCTGTTTTTTCTCTACTGGTGTAGCGTGTAGACTTCAAGCTCTGCCCACCTCATCTGTTTGCCCCGCTAGTGCCTTGCCACTGAGGGCACATTCAATCAATCTTACTCATTTCTTAAGTACATATCAAGCATTAAGTACTCTGAGCCCTTTCAGGACACCTCAACAGGATACAAACTTTCTTCTCTGTGAATTTCTATTACATTAACATTTAGCCTTTTTGTTATGGAAATCATAATTTCGAACTAATTATGCTTATGTGCATAATAATGAACATCAACCATGAACATATTTACTACTTACTAAGTGCCAGTCAGTCAGGGCCTGTGCTAAATGCTTTCCAGGTATTAGGTATATCATACTCAAATGTTTTGACCTTAGGTTCTTTACATGTTTACATCATTACAAAATAATGGAAGACCTTCAAAGGTGTTTTGTCTTTGAAGCTTATCTAGCAATAATTTTCATTACATATTGAAACTGAGATACTTAAAATGTTTATTAATATACTAAGTAATATTAAACCCATTTTATGTATTAATAAGCACACCTTAATGAAAACTAGCTGTACTTTAACCTCCTGCAATATAACAGCATTTTTTTACTTTCACAAACATCTTCAGTATAATGATTCAGAGACAGTATCTAGATTTTAATATCAGCTTCTGCATTTGGACTATTACAATATCACACCTCATGCAACCTCTGGGAGACTACTGCACACTTGTGAAAGGATGGGGTGGAAAGAAACGGAAGAGCTCTTAATGTATTTCTTTTTTAATTTACATATCTTTTACTTATTTGTGTGTGTGTGTGTGTGTGTGTGTGCACGCGCGAACGTGTGTGTGTGTGCTTGCGCACACACATGCCATGGTATGTGTAGAGGTTCAGAGAACAAGTAGTAGGAGTTAACCCACTTCCTCTACCACATGAAGCCTGAGGTTTGAGCTCAGGTTATGAGGCCTGGCTGCAGGTGCCTTTACCCACTAAGCTATTTCACCTGCCCAGATCTTAGCATTTTTATGGAAACAATTTTGACTTCATAGCTCTACAGGAGTTTCTTAGCCATGCTTTGGGAACTGCTTGCCTGGGTTAAATATATATATGATGTGCTTGGAATAAGGTCTGTTCCATACTAAGAGGTACATAAGTACTCACTATCAATAGCTTTCCCAATCCTCGTGGTCTTTAAGGAAACTAAATCATGGATAACTTACATAACATGTTCTAGAATACACAGGCCATAGTGGACTGCTACAGAGCATTGATTGGAAGTCACATAGTTTTTTCTCAGCTCTTAAGCACTATGAGACAATGACTTTGTACTTAGTGAATAGATTAAGGCAAAGGCTAGGATTAGCATCTCTGTATCCCTAGGGTCTGACTCTGAACCTACCGGCCTTTAAGTAATACTGCTGGCATTCATGAAACTGATCCTAAGGCCTATCTATAGAAGGTTAAAATGTTAAGAGAAATCCATAGACTTGGAATGAGATAGATGGATGGTTTCTAATATCAGTTTCTTCAGACAATCTCCCTGTGTGTCCCTGACTGGTGTGAACTCACAGAGAACTACATGCCTCTGTCTCCAGAGGGCTAGGATTGAAGGCATGATTTTGTTTTGAATCTGTATGAACTTTAGTATCTCTTCTGTAAAATGGGAATAATAACATTTTGCACAGGTTATTGTTGTCAAGATTGACTGTGATCCTGTATCGCTATAGAAGAGATTCTCAGTAGCAGCCAGCTTGCTTTCTTCTTTGATCTCATTACTAGTCAACTTCACAGGGACAGATTTTTTTTTGTACAATGCTGCCTGTTACTCAATGAGTGCTCAGCAAATAAATATACTTTATACCACTTACTTGGAAAATATACCTTCTTTTCTTGACTACCTTTGAAATGTAGTAGATCTTGAATGTCTAAGCACGATGTAGGGTACATACCATATAGATCAGTATTATGTGCAATTTACCGAATTTTATAGTAGCACAGATTGGGGAAAATATAACTTGTTCAGGCAATTTCATTTATTTCAATAATCATTACTTAATGAACACACTGTGGTGGGTAAACTGGTCTAAATGTACCAATTGCGTGTGCCCTGGGATCTACCCTACTTCCCCCTATGAAATGTTTGGGGCCGGGGACATATATGAATGGTTACTAGAGTCACGGAAATGACAGCTGTTATCTCTTTCTGGTGGCTTTGACGATAGCACACAGAGCCAAGGGACCCTGCTCACTTTGCCTCTTGGCTCCTGTCATCTTTGTCACCACTCAGATGAAGTTAGGAGAACCCCTCCTTGGTTCTCCTTTAACCACAACCTTGTTCTTTTCACAATACCATACTCACTTGGCTCCACCCTTAGTCCCTTTCACTGTACCTTTGAATTGCTCTCTAGTGTTCCAGTCTTGATTGCCTTTCACCTTTACGATAGCTTCTACTGAGAGCCTTCCCTTGGCCTACTTTCTTAGTAAATGCTTCGGTAGACTTTTGATTTTCATCTAATATTAACTCTTTCTCTATGAAGGACAGAAAAAGAAGGGAAAAAGGTGCTGCTTTCAGCTGTTCTTTTAAAATTGTAAGGCACAGAAGGGCTTCTGTCAGGTTGTCACCTTTATTTCAAGCTATTTTCTTCAATGCTGAGTTGAGACTTCAAATCCAGAGAACACTGCAGTCCCCGGTGGCTTTCTACACAGGTCTCCTTCCTGACTGTTTTCTGTTTGTTTCCTTTGTTTTGTCTTTTTTTTTTTATGTGTCGTCTTTAGAATGACCACTTTACATATACTTTATTCCACTTATTTGGAAAATATAACCTCTTTTCTTGATTCCCTTTGAAACGTAGTCATGGAAATAAATACACACTGCCCTTCTTTAGCACAAACACACACACACTCTCCCACATACACAGGCAAAATTATAAAACACGTTTGAAGGATGAGGAAAGCAATGGTAAACAGGGACAAAATATATAGTTTTTCCTGTAGATAGACTTCCCAATAGTAATGAAATCAAGTCCAGGGCTTTGCCATTTGAAATGTGTAGAGAACCTTTGGGTAATTTGCATTCTCCTAAAATCATTTTATCCATTAGCATATAAAACATTTACTACATGGTGGGCAACATGCTGCCATTGCTGAATTTGTCACATTGTTATATTTTCAGTATGTTCTTGAGAAGATATCATTCTGAGCCTCATTGACATATGAGAACATTGACAGATAAATTTCCTCTGGAAGAAATTACTTGCCCAAACTTGCTCAGCCAGTGAGAGACAATATGTGTGCTTGTTAACAGCATTATGTCTTCCAGATCCAAGGATCAGGTGGCATTGTGGCACATGGGGATAAGACAGGGTGGTAAAGGGGGCATGGCGAGGAGGAGTAAGGGTGTAGACATGAGCAAGCACAGATTACTCATCAGAAAGCAGTAGGAGTTGTAATTGCAACATAGGAGACTCCATAAGATTAAGAAATATGACCTCCTTTCCATTGGCCCAACAGAACAGCACAGTAAAGGGCTTTGGAGTGAGCCAATATACTCAGATAGACTTTAAAGAGATTAACATGACTCAGTACTGACTCCATGGTTCCTCTTTGCTATTGATAGGATTTAAAACAAAACTTATTTACTAAGGATTCTTTATTCAGTCCAAGTCTTTGCTTTGGTCCAAATTCTTTGTTTTCAAATATTTTCATCAAAATGTAGAAGACCACATGGAAAAGAAACACACACACACACACACACACACACACACACACAGAGAGAGAGAGAGAGGAGAGAGGAGAAACAAATCACACATAAACACAAGATAATTAGATAATTATGTTCAAGTCAGTGGGTCATGACATACTTTACTGAATGCAGTGTGAATAGGCTGTGTCCCACTTGTAAAGGGAAGAAACAAGCACCTCCCTCCTCCCCGGGCCCCAGTAGCAAGAAACAAAGGCAGCCAGAATCTAAGAGGAACACATGGAGGTTATATAGACATGCACTTTTGCATCTACTGGTCATCTTCTTATAAAAGCAGGGAACCTGAAACAGAACTGGGCGAACCATAGAATTGAAGGGTAGACTAAATGGGGTAAAGGGAAATGTGGAGGAAGGCTATAGACCCGGCTTGGGTATAGCTATCAGTTAGAGAAGCTCACTGACCTTTAACAGGGACAGGGTGTTACCAAAAGTATGTGAGGATTGAGAAAAAAAAATCACTGGTGATTAGTTTGCCAAATTTGTTGACTATTTCGAGAGTCTTCTCTTACTCTCTTCCATCTTTCAAATTCAATTTGTCTTCATATTTATGGGTGTGTACTCCTGAAGGGCATCCTGAACCAATACTCGATTCCTTCTCCCCACTAAGAGAAACAACATGGTAAATAACATGTCCTACCTTACCTGAGCCATAATTTCTGTCCACAGTTCCCCAGTTCCTCTAGTATGGGCTCCGGTTGTTAAGATTGAGTCTCCTAATATGTTTGTGCTTATAAAGTTTGTCTGACAGCCCAGTACATACTGAAGACCATGGCATTCCCTTAGTTCTGAAGGATGTAAAGGCAAAACAACCAAAGGACACTTCAGATCTGGACAATAAGTTAACTGAGGAGCTACGATTAGGGTGAAAAACACTAAATACCCATAAATAATACCTTTCCCCTTCTAATCTCAGCACTACTCTTCTTCCAAGAGCTTGTGTAGAGTGTATGTGTGCGTGAGCAATGGGTGGTTAAATATTGTAGCAGACGTCATACCAGACATCATATAAAAGTGAATTCTTCTACCATACATACGGCTTTGTCCTCTCTGACCACCTAGTTAACTGACCAGCCTTGGGTTGTGTTTTCACTGCTCCATAAGTCTCCCCTACCTTAGACTCCAGGCATGCTGAACTTTTCAACTTTCCTCAGATAAACCAGGCCTTTGGAAAAGTTCATGTACACAATGTTCCTTCTCCTTAGAACACCCTTACTCCTCTTATTTTGCCAGTAAATTCCTATCTTTCTTTAAGATTTCATACAAGTTGCTTCCTAAGGTTTCCCAACTATGCCATGGAGGCTTTAATGTCATTCTCCTTCTAGTTCTTGGACCGTGTTTCATACTCTAATGATAGAATCATACTCATTTGTGGCAGTGTACTAACTAAATGGATGGGGGATTAAGGGAGATTGTTTCATCCAGTGCTAGACCAAATCCTTATTGCTTTACCTTTCCAGTTTTGTTTTGTTTTGGTTTATTTTTTTTCAATTTTCAGTAGATGAGATTCTTGTGAAGTCTTTAGGATACTCAGTAATATTGGAAAATGTGGTCGATATTGGACATGAAATTGTATTGTTTTATTGCTACCATATAGGTACTTGTATGCATATTACACAGGTATTGTGTTGCCAATATTATAGTGTTGTGTAACTTTTCCTATGTTTATATCATGTCTCCCCGACTGGCTTACAAGTGTTTTGAGTATAGGACACCTGTATCATCCTCTCTTTCACAGTGCCTTGTGTAAGTGTGGAATCATTATATATATGCCAGAGGCAGTATATAACAGCAGGAAAAAAAAACCACTCCAACCCGGTAGATTTGGGTTCAAATTTTGACTCTATTCCTAATTGTTGTATGTGTTTAATCTTCCTAGTAAAAAGTTCCCTCATCAGGAAAATGAAGCATGATAATAGTTCTATGTACCTCATGTGCATGTTCTAAAGGTTAAATAAATCAGTACATGTAAAGCTCAGCACATAATAGATACATCCTAAATGATTGTTCTTATCAACTCACCTTCTCTGTGCGTCTAGATTAATAAATGCTTGCACCTGGGGCTGGGGAGCCAGCTCACAGGTTTAAGTGCTTCCAAGTGTGAAGACCAGAGTTGGGATTCCCAGAAACCTTATAAATGCCAGCAGGGCATGGCGACCTGCCTGTAATTCAACCCTTGAAGGCCAGAGACAAATAGACCTCTGAGGTAAATTAGCTAGGGAACTAAATGCACAGTTCGAGGTTTGACTGAGAGACCTGCCTCAATGAATAAGGTGGAAAAACAGTTGAGGTGATTCCTGATATTAACCTTGGAACACCACACATACACACTGTCCACATATATACAAAACAGGTATATACATATATACATGTGCGTTCATTATACATGGCAATGGAAAAAGGAAAAACAATCTTGTACTGAATGAGCTCATCAACCATTTAAAAAAATAAAATAAAATCACCTTGGAGTCAAGGGGATCCAGGCTGACTGACTCCAAAGAATCCAGGGGAGAAAGCATGAATCATCCCCATTCTGTTCATAGGTCACTCTAACCAGGACACCATCATATGAAAGGTAACAGATGTAGCCAGCTGAGTCACTAGCCTCCACTATGGCTCGCTGGACTCAGTGCCTCTCATACTAAGTGCTAGATATGTGCTCTTGCTGTGACCGAGTAGAAAAAGGGAGTTACATAATTACTGAAAAGCTTGAGTGTTTATGAATCTCCCCGTTTCTGCATCTGTTTCTATTTCCATTTTAATCACTAATTAACTTTCCTTATATTCACCTCCAGTGTACCATACTGATGAAGAAAAGACACACTGAAAGTGCTAAACCTATTCCATTATGGTTTTAAAGGAGCAATAGCAAAATAACATACTGGGTTGAACATCATGCTCTAGACCCAATTGGCTTGCACTGGAAGGTTAGTCCCACCACTTACCTGTAGTGAGCCCTTGAGGGGTATCATTTAAACTTTCCATGCATTCGTTTCTCCATCTTCCAAGTAAGGAGGGGCACCACAAAAACTGATGGGGACTTTGGGTAATGATTGAGTAAATATAGAACACTTAGGAGAGTGTCTGTCATATAGGAAATGTAATGGAAGCATTAGCCATTCCTATTTTTATATGGATAGCTTCATTAACAGCTTCATGGTGACAAAATGCACATCCCAAAAAGACGAGAAGACTTATTCATTTTGCAGGATACTGCTTAGTTGCTTTTAGCATACTTGTACGTCTGTGCGACCGTCACCACAATCTAATACTAGAAGGTCTTCATCACTCCACAATGGAACACTGTATATGCTGAAGACCATTCTTTTTTTCCCCCATCTTTATTAAATTGGGTATTTCTTATTTATATATCAAATGTTATTCCCTTTCCCGGTTTCCAGGCGAACATCCCCCTAACTCCTCCCAATCCTCTTCGATATGGGTGTTCCCCTCCCAATCTTCCCCAAATTACCCCCCTCCCCCCAACAATCCCATTCACTGGGGGTCCAGCCTTGGCAGGGCCAAGGGCTTCCCCTTCCACTCGTGCTCTTACTAGGATATTCATTGCTACCTATGAGGTTGGAGCCCAGGGTCAGTCCATGTATAGTCTTTGGGTAGTGGCTTAGTCCCTGGAAGCTCTGGTTGGTTGGCATTGTTGTTCTTATGGGGTCTCGAGCCCCTTCAAGCTCTTCCAGTTCTTTCTCTGATTCCTTCAGCGGGGGTCCTATTCTCAATTCAGTGGCTTGCTGCTGGCATTCGCCTCTGTATTTGCTGTATTCTGGCTGTGTCTCTCAGGATCGATCTACATCCGGCTCCTGTCGGCCTGCACTTCTTTGCTTCATCCACCTTATCTAGTTTGGTGACTGTATATGTATGGGCCACATGTGGGGCAGGTTCTGAATGGACATTCCTTCAGTCTCTGTTTTAAACTTTGCCTCCCTATCCCCTCCTAAGGGTATTCTTGTTCCCCTTTTAAAGAAGGAGTGAAGCATCCACATTTTCGTCATCTGAAGACCATTCTTATCTCTGTGGTCTTCCCATACACTGCCAGTCCTGAGTAACCACTTTCTATCTCTGGGGTTTCCTCTTCTTGGCATTTTACATAAATGGACCCTTCCAATAGATGATCTTTTGTGACAGGCATGTTTCACTCCGAAAAGCATTCATCCTTAAGTGTTTCCTTTCATGGATGAATGATAGTTCACTGTATATATATGTATATATATATATATATCACATTTTATTTATCAATCATAAATTGATTAAATTTGGGCTATTTCTAGTTTTGTGACTATTATGAATAATGTTGTTGTTATAAGTGTACCTTTACTGATTTTGTCGTGGTTTTGAGACCGATTCTCACTATGTAACCCTGGTTATCCCAGAACTTGATATATAGATTAGGCTGGCCTCGAACTCACAGAGATCTGCTGTCTCTGCACCTATATAAAGGGATTAAAGGCAAGCACCACGACACCCTTTAGAAGTTGTATGTGAAGATGTTTTCAGTTCTTTGGGTGAATACCCAGGAGTCAAGTTGCAGAATAATGTGGTAACTTGGTATTTAATTGTTTGAAGGACGGCCAAATTGTTGGCCAAACAGGCCACACCATTTTAATTTCCATCCAGTTGTGGGAATGAAGGTTGCAGTTTTTTTTTTATTCCTTCACCAATACTTGTTTTATTTTATTGTTGTCTTTTATTATACCCACCCTAGACAGTGTAAAATAGTACCCCACTGTGGTTTTGATTTGTATTTCCCTGATGGCTAATGAGGTTGCACAGAGCTTATATGTGTTTATTAGCTATTCTCATGTCTTCTTTGGAGAACTGCCTATTCAAAGCCTCTGTCTAATGTTCAATTTAGCTGTTTGTGCTTTTTATGATTTCGCTTTAATGATTACTATGTTCTGAATATAAGTCCTCCACAGATACATGGTTATGAATATTTTGAAGACTTTGTATGATTGTCTTTTAACTTTCTTGAAGCTGTTATTACTAAGTAAAAAGTGACAAGTACACATATAATAACTGGGGGGGGCTGTAGTCAAAAGGGTCAGATCTAAAAATCGGCTAGAAGATGTCCTTAGGTACACTCTCTTGCTCTACAGCCTTCCATTAAATTAAATCCAAAACAGATCTAGCGTCCTTTCTGTGCTGGGCACTGTGGGGAGTAAGAGCTTGTCTCTATCCTCAAAGAGCTCACTAACTCAGAGGGAAGAGAAGAGACCAGCATGTGGAAACTTAAATGATTATAACATATTTAAATAGCAGGTCAAGACCACAATAGAAAAGATGACACAAGGCACCATGTGATTAATTGCCAAATGAACTGAGTGGAAAGTAATTGCCATGGGAACTCAATAGAGGAAGAGCGCACTGGGGCTGGCGCGGTCAGGTAAAACTTTAAGGAGGAGGGATCTAAGCAGTCTATATAATTGACTACAGCCATGCCTGTCTAATACTAAACAAAGACTTAGAGTGAGAAAAAAATATTGACTCTGTTGGAGATGAGGTACTTTAATGATTAAATTGATAGTAGTACTTCATTTTTGTTCAGTGCAGAGGTAAACAATTAGCAAGGCAACCAGCCATATCTGAGTCACAGACTTATTTAGTGTGGCCCAATTAAAAGAATCGACTGCGCTGACATTTTTTTCTATAGGCCAATTTTTGTGTTAAATATTAAGAAAAATAGCATTTTTCTAAATATGAAAGAAAGATCTAGCAATTCTGGGATAGAGCACTCATTCTCTAGGTCCATAGTCATTTCAATTCCTAGTTAGAGACTTTAAAAATCATGGGTCATAAATTGAAAGGTACCCCAATTGTTCATCTGCTTCCATTCCTGGTTTGGGAATTGTATGGTATTATTACTTTTAACTTATAGAATATTAACTAAATCTATGTTCTCTAATTCTCAATTCAACATTCTTTTGTTGTTGGTAGTGGTAGTAGTGTTTCTGAGACAGGGTTTCTTTGTGTAGCCCTGGCTATTTTGGAAGTTGCTTTGTAGACCAAGCTGACCTCATACTCGCCTGGCTCTGCCTCTTGAGGGGTTAGGATTAAAGGTATGTGCCACCACTGCCTGGATTCAATATTGTTTTATACTAAATCAAATGGATGAAAGAAAAACATTTTTGCCAAATTACTCTTCCTTTGATTTGCAGAAAGGACAGAGAGATGGCTATTACATTACTAGATAGGACCTTGCTTTCTCTTCAATGTTTTGAGTGATAAAAGATAAAAGATAGAAATTCTTGAGATCAGTAGTTCAAAATCCATCAGAAGCTACTGGAGTGCTAGTTAGGCATTGACTGCTATATCCTCCCACAGGGTTTCTAGTTCAGTAAATTTAAAGTGAGTAGGGTACAAGAATTTACATCTCTAACATGTTCTGACGTAGCACACAGTTAGTCTTAACAATGAATGACCTTGAGGTAACAGCAGAACTCTCTAAAGAGTTTCTAATTTCAGACATCTGAGCATCTGTTAGCAACAGGTATTTTAAAACAAAGTCTGTGCTATAGATAGATCTATAGGTAGAGAGATCAAGGACTGGCCAGGAACCTAGAGGAAATGGTTTTTAATAGTAATGGAATCATATCTCCTTAAACAGTGTCCAGCGCACAGTTAGCTTGATTCACACATTCCTGATTGACTTTACTAGTGTTTCCACAAATCATTCCATAGAGAATCTTCTCAATGCCAATGGGCATTCAGGAGGATAAGAGAAAGTATCCACAGTAAAAGAAATAAGAACATTCTAAATTAAAATCGTGGAGTTCTTTGCTGCAACCTGATTCAGAGTGAATGTAGTACCAATCTCCATCAAAAAAATAAAAAAATAAAAAATAGGGATGTGTGCCATTGTATCTATGACTCACTCTATTCAGACTTAGTCAGCCAAGCATCCCTTATGCACCCTTTATTAACACCTAACTAGATTTTTGAAGAGCATGGAATAAGAAACCTTGATGTATTCACAGTGCCCAAATATTTTATGAGTGGGCAAGGATACTTATAACAATGGGAATAGTATCGTTCTTTCTTGAATAATGACATATAGCAAAAAATAAAATTATACAAAACACATTTTAAAGACATCTAGAATTCAACATGCCCAAAGGGACATTCTGTCTTCCAAGTCTGAAAGGTGAGAAGCCTTTTGTTGAGAGTTCAAGAACAGAGGTAAGAAAGCAGGTAGAGAATAAAAGGAAGGGAAGAAAGCAGAAGGCAGACAGGCCATTGAAAGACCAGGCTGAGAAGCAGGCCTATCCACATCCTGTGTTCATTTTATCCCTGGCACTCAAAGAAAGCCACCAAGTCAGTTTGTTTGTTTATCACAGAGTACTGGACACACGTTTATACCTCAATCATTTTTCTCTTGAATGAGATAGAAACCGGAACCAACAGAGAAACACTGTTACGTTGCACATTGTCACAAACCGTCCACAATGATACACACATAAATTGTATGGCCACATTAAGCAACTGTGTGAAAAGAAAATGCGTAGGTTTAAAATTCAGTGACTACTTCTTTCTGAATCCCTGGGAGGCACATAAACACAGAGGCTCTTCGTCGTACAATGAAGTTCCAATATCATTAAAGCCAGTGTAAGTTGAAAATATGTCATAAACACATTGAAGACAGCCAACCTTCTAAACACGTAGCCTTCCATGCAACGAGGGCACTCAGTAAGTGTCCTTGTTTCTTTTTCTTGATCACGTGGCTAACTAGGACCTGAGGCACCCTGCTGCCGGTGCCCAGCGTGTATCAGAGCATGAATTACTAGCCCGGGAAAAGATCAACATTCAAAACTTACAGTATGGCTTTATTGAATTTGTATCATTTCTGCACCATTGTAAAGCCTGCACTTTGAAAATCAGACCATCCTGAATTGGAGATCACCTGTATTCTCAGAACTCTGATTACCTATTTGATTGCAGAAAATGACAAGAGCATCAGTCCTGCCTTGAACTAAAATATTTGAGAAGCAGCAACACAGAAGTCTCATTTTTGTCTTTCATTTTCAAATCAGACCTCAGGTAGATCTTGAATCTATGTGAACTGAATATGCCCATGGGGGCTACTGCTGTAGACCCCAAAAAGCACAGCGCTCAGTAGAAGCTACACTTGCTGCTATACCTCCACCATCAGCAGCCGCACCAACACCACCAGCACCACCATCCCCAAAAGGAAGAAAGCAAAACACTTGTGTTGTGTTTTTAAATCATGTTTACACTTAGAAGGTGCTGAGCTCTATTGATAAAATTGTCTGATTACTCTTATAAAGCAGCTGATGGATCCAGTCAAACAGCATGATCAAGAAGGTGAAATTGAAGCCAAAAGTGGTGGTGTATTTCTGTAATCCGGCTATTAGGAGACTGAGGCAGGAGGGTCACAAGTTTGCGGTCAGCCTGGGCTATATAGTGAGCCAGTGTTCTTAAAAAACAAACAAACAAACAAAGGAAGTGGAATTGATTTTGATCTTGAGGGCTTTCAAGACAAAGTCGGTCAGTATCTCTCTTATAAATCTCTGCAGTATGCCTTTCTTTCTGTGGAGAGCTCCCTGTCTTTTACTCTCCTGTCAGCCTTGGTGGCTAAGACGGCTGTCTGCTTCCCCCAACCCCCCCACCACCACCCCCGAGAGGGAGCTGCCTTTATTCTTCAGTTGGAACAATGGTTATTCAGAGTAGCCCACAACTTCAAAAGGAGCCCGATTCACTCTGGGATGTAGACTGGAGAGAATCATTTTGAAGCCCTTTCTCTCTGCCTATTTCCTTCCTTGTACAATTTGCTGTTATTTTCTATGGATCTGCAGCTTGAAAAGGTGTGCTGAAAGGACTGCTCTTCCGGGCTGCTTTTCAGTTGCCTGAGCTGTTTTGGGTTTGCTTTGATAAAGGGAAATCCCCTTGTTTGCCCCCTCCCCATTCTGTGCTGGTCCACTAACTCAATTGAGAGCTACAACTTGAATAATGTATTAAGAGTGGGTGTGACTGCCATGTGGCCCTCCACCCGTGGATTCCTGGGCCAGGCATTGTTTCCCCAACCATCTCAGTCAAGACTATATCACATGATGCTCTGGTGAGTGTGGATTAATAAATCTTCACCTAGACAAAACAATTCTCTCTCAAGTGATACACTGTTGATTTCTCCTGTCCCTTCCTGTGTTCTTTATAATAGACAGGACACGGTCCATCCACCATTATTGAAGCTTCTAGTGTTGCTTTCATAATCTTCCATGAAATATGAAAATATGTAAACAGGCAGAGACAAAGAGCTTCAAAGTTTAGAGTGCAGTGAGGAGATGAAGGGAAACCATGGCACAAGTCTTTGTGGGAAAGAGCTCTGCCTTGGCCATAGAGTTGGAGCCTGAGCAGAAGCCAGAGATACGATGTAAGATTTTGATGTGGACAAAAAGAAATACATCAGCCTTCTCGCATCACATACTTAAAATATTGACAAGTAGTACTTGGACCAACAGGCTAGTCACCAAGTGACATCATCTTTGTATTCATCTACATATTTTGACATCAGGCAGATATGGCTAATTTTTACTCTTGATTTTGTCAACTGCAAAGCAAAAGAAAACCTATGAAAGCTGTTGTTCTTGCCCTCTGCTGGGCCATTACCTATGAATTCCCTGCTCAGAATGGGAAAACAGATAATGTTTCCTTTTAAAAGACCAATAATATTGAATTAAAATAAAATTTCCATGACAGTATATTTTACAGTCTCATGAATCATGAATGGGCTTATTATGATCCATGCTTGCAGGAAAGAATGACAAATGAATGCATATTGATTACACATTTGAAATGACGTTTCTAAAAAATGACAATGTGAATTGCCAGGCAATTATTCATCTATCATCTCAAATGTATGTGGAAGAAAATGAGTCCAAAACTCAAAATTCAGTAAAAGATTAAGAGCCAAGAATTGTTAAGGAGCTAAAAATCTTACACTAATCTCTTCATGAGTATGCACTTGATTGGAAATCTCTAGTCAGGGCCTTGGATCTGTAGGATATAGAAAAAGGTTGCAGTTTAGAGCAAAGTGACTCGGTTGGCACGTCATCACACTTATCATTCAAGTCGGAGTGTCTGGAAGAGGCCTGAGGCCCTTGAAACTTAAACATAGATGTTTCCATGTGGCTCATGAAATTAAGGAGGCATGTGCAAAGAATGGGCTGTAGCCATGTGGATAGTATGTGAGTTGTGGACAAGGGGCTATATAGGTAGACTAGGAGTCATCAGGCTAGAGAGACAACAAATGAGAAGGGCTGGCATTTGGCCTCTGAAACTTCTTGATGGGTGGATTGCTCAAACAAAACTGGCTTCCAGGATTAAGCCCACATCAGCTGCATTTACATTGTGCTTTGAGTCCCAGGCCTACCTCCTAGAAGTCTATATAGATCTCCTATGAAGGCAGGAACATATTGAAAATGGAAGAAGACTGGACATGAAGTCCAATGGCTGCATTTAGATCCTGGTACTGGATGGCTTAGTGGATGAACAACCTGCATTTCGAGTGTGATGATCTGAGTTTGATTCCCTCAGACACGTGGAGAGCTGGGCTCCTGTAGCACATGCCTGTAATTCTGCCATTCCTTCAGATATGAGAGACAGCGGTAGGAGAATCTATGCACGTTCTCAGACTAGACAAAAAAATCCCTGTCTGAAACAGAGTGGGAAGTTAGGACTGATTCCTGAGGCTGTCATCTGGCGTCTGTAGGAGCACAGTGGTTCACCTACACATACGTGAAGAAATATACACACATACATGCACATATAACACACATATAGTCATTAGTGCACAAAGTTAAAATAAATATTGGTACAATTACTAATTTTCTGTGTCATCTGGGAGTAGTTAACATCTGCGAGCTTAGGCTTTTGTCACCAACACAAGGAAAGAAAATGAAACCGTAACAGCGGGTGGCTATTAGCCATTGTGATTAGTAAGCAACGATTGTTTACCAGGTATTTTATCTTTGCCTTTGATCTTCACAACAACCCTATGTGACAGAAACAATTATTTCTCCATTTACAGGTGACTAGGCCCAAGGTCACATAGTGAAGAAAAGCAGCAACAAGGCTTCAGATTCCTCTCTTCTTATTCCCAAGTCTCAGGGCTCCTCAACACATCACTCTCTTCTTGCTTCTAAAGTTTACTTGTGCCATAGAAAATAATAGCCAAGTTACAGTGCTCTGGAAAAGGGGCAGCCTTTTCCCGGCGATCCCTTTTCTCACCCTAGCCTTGGCTTTCCCTTGCCTGAGCAGTTTGTAACAATTTTAACTCCAGAGACAATGTCGGGGAGAGAAAGATTGGAGGGTGAGGAGGCCCGGTGCCACTTGCCAGCTCTTGCACATGACTTAGGCCAGAGCACGTGACCCACTTCACTTCTCTGTGCTTCTGTCTCTTCACCTGGAAAAAGAATGGGATCTGTAAATTATGGCACCTGGGTTGCTTTTGTGGCATTTGGCTTAGCCTCCGGAAAAGGAAGGCTGACTCTTTTTAAGTACAGTTAGCATTTGCAGACTAGTTGGGGGTGGCTATGTGTCATTCAGCTAGTTGCCTGCTAGTCTTAGGCTGTCCCAAAATTATTCTAAGTCCAGATTCTGTAGCTAAGGATGTCTGTCTCTGTTTCTCTGTCTTTTGCCCCCCCCCTCTCTCTCTCTCTGTGTGTGTGTGTGTGTGTGTGTGTGTGTGTGTGTGTGTGTGTTTTAATTTTGTGGGAGGACAAAGTCTTACTTACACTGTAAACCAGACTGGCTTTGAACTCATGGTAATCCTCTGATCTCAGTGTCCTAAGTGCTGCATCAATGGTTTGCGCTGCCTGGACAGTAGCTGGTGATTCTATATCAAGTACAACTTACAGGGTTAAAGAAGTTGTTCAATTCAAAAGCCTTTTGGTACTAGAGATGGAATCTAGGGTCTCCTGCATAAGGAACAAGTACTCTACCACTGAGCTATATCCCAGCCCCTGTGAGGGCTCCTTTTGTGTAACTCTCAGTATGTAGATTAGTATCTGACTGGAGAGGTGAGGAGTTGTGTGGGGTGGCTTCAGGGCTGCTTATTGGCTTTTCTTTTTGAGTGTCCTCTAAAACCCTAGGGTGCCTCCACATCAAAGAGTCTCCGTTTCTGTGGAATTTTTGGCCTCTGGGAGGTGAAGCCTATCTTTTACCCCAGTACCATACTAAAGAGGACCCCTTCAAGGTGAACCCTCAAGGCCTGCCTCGAAGATACTTATCTATGTTTTGTTCTCTTCGCCATGGCTGAAATTGAAGTGGGCTGTTGCCTTTCCTTTCCTTTAATAATGGTAGTACCCAGGTTCTCCATGACATAAAGCTATGTCACATACCTTACACCTGGTACGGGGCCGGTTAATCTGCCAGTTAACTAATGTATTAATTAATCTGCCTAATTAATGCTTGCAATTCAGGGAGGGACGAATCTTGCCAATGCCTTTACAGAACAAGGAACAGGGAATGTAAAGTGTGGGCGTGGCTTGTTCAGAGTCACCATGTCACTGAATGGAAGAGTCTGGAGTCAGTTCACAGCTGTTTAACTTTTGCCTCCTGACTTTTGTTACACAAGTCTGTGCAGCCTTGAAGGAACCAGACCAGGGAGGGAGATAAGCAGCAGTTTGCTTGTGATCTAAGGAGGCCTTAAATCTCCCGGGCAGGAGGCTAGGCCTAGGTGAGGTGCTCAGGTGCTAGGAATGCAGCCCACACCTGGTTTCCATCGAGGACTTGAGACCTGCTTAGTTGTTAGTTACAGCAGCAGGGGTCACACAGGGTGTCCTAAGTAGGGGGTACTTTCCGTCTGTCCATGGGGAGTAAGAGGGAAGTTCTCAGAGAACAGTTCTAGTTTTCAAGCAGAAAGACCAATAGAAAAGGAATACTTTTTTTTTTCCTAGTCATGGAACATCTAAACAATCTCCCTCCCTCCTCTGTCTTTCTCTGTCTCAGTGTCTGTGTCTCCCTTGCCCTCCCCTCCCCCCCCGTGTGTGTGTGTGTGCGTGTGTTTCCCCCTCTCTACCTTTCTCTAGCCCTCTCCAGATCTCATTTTGTAACACAGAACACAGCCCGTCTTTAAACTTTTGATGCTTCTGCCTTAGCACCCTACCAGCTAAATGTCTTTTTTTTTTCCACGTGGGAATCCTTGACCCTATGTTTTTTTTACCTAGTCCATCTATTGCAACTGAGTCAAAGTTCAAGGCTTCAGATATACTCATCATCAAGAGCTAGAGTAAATGGAGTTAAATCGAGATCTGACTCTAAAATATATACTTTCAAAAGTATTAAAAATATATTAAGACACAAGAGTAATAGAATAGTATCATACACCCCTAATATACCCATCCCTATTCCACAACTATCACGATCCTTTTCTTTTTCTCCTTTTTGCTTTGCCTAAATATTTTAAAAATATCATAGACACCTATTTATCCCTAAATGCTCAGCATGCATCTTAAATAAACTGAGCATATTTTCATAAATAATCCCGAGGAAAGAGCTGACTCTTTTTTCGGAGCTGGGGACTGAACCCAGGGCCTTGCGCTTGCTAGGCAAGCCCTCTACCACTGAGCTAAATCCCCAACACCTATTTTCATAAATAATAGCAATTGTCACTACCCCTAAGTACACTAACAACAATCCCTTTCTAACCATGCTGTTTAGCATAAAACTACCTTACCCTTCTATCTTACCCAACCCCCATAGGAAATAGTCCCTGAGCTTCTTTTCTTGCACTCGACTCAGGGCTAGAATTGAAGCTTGTTGTGCACTCACAATGTGGCCTTTTAGGTAAGCAGAGGACTAGGCTCCCCTTGCCCAGTTTTACAAAGAGAAATGGAGGAGACAGAGCTATTAAGTGCTTTGCACAAGGTTACACAGTCAATTAGTGGCTGATGAATGGAACTCAAGTACTAAGGCTAGGTCTATGCAGTCCCAAACACAATTTGCAAGGAAATTAAGTGAAGGACTCCTGTCCTTAGGACGGTACTGCATGGCTTCTGTCGCTATTGAAGTCATTGCCATTTAGCCTCAAGCAAATTCTTTCCCTAGGGCAGTCTGATAATGGTCCATTAGGGCAGGCTGCTTGATAGAATCAGTTGGGCTCCTATGTTTGCCTTCTGCCAAAGTCTCAACTTAAAGACAAGACAATGACCTCCCCTATGGTCCCTCTCTTTTCTTCTTGTTCCTAGACTGGGCTCTGGGGCCCCCACTTCTCCCCTCTTTTTAAGCCTAGACCTGCTCTAGAGTCCCAGGGTATGCAGAGGCCAGGATAAACAGAAGGAGGAGCAGGAGTGATATAACTGTTTTTCTGATTTTACTGCCACCTCCTTTCCAAGATGTCTCCTTAGATACCCCACCCTACACACACATACACACACACACACACACACACACACACACACACACACACACCCCTGAGGTTGCTCTCCATGTCAAATTCCCCAGGCCTTGATCACTACTCCCTTGATCACAAATCCAAATTTTCTACCTAATTGTCTGAAAGGCTTGAGTTCCAAATTGAAAATTGGTGGGAGTGGGGGTGGGTGAGGGGTGGAGCGAGGCCGGTGGGAAAATGGTCTGGGCTATTGAGTAATAGAGGATTGGTAACTTTGGGTCCAATTCATGGTGCAGAATCTGAGTATTCCAGGGACTGGAGATTCAAAGCAGGGGATTAGCAGCACAGATGATAAACAACCAACCAGGAAGCATAATGTCTGATTTATTTCTGGAAAGTAAGGTTCGACGCAGGGACCTGGCAGGCTGTGAAGGAGCTTCAGCTTCAGGCAGGGAGTAGTTCCCACTCCTAGGCTACGATCTTCTTCTGGGTCAGATTATGATAACAGTAGCCTGATCAGTAACCCCTGAGTCAAAAAAAAAGGGGCTCCGTCATTGCTTAGGAGCACTAAACAAAGCAGAAAAGGAAAGAGGATAATATGTTGCTTTTTCTAATCCACCTGATTTCCAATGTCTTACCTTTCCCATCAAAGGATGCCCAAAACCACCAGACTGGGAAACAGTCTACAAAGGCTATCCCACCCAGATCCTTCTATGCTCCAATAGACATCAGAAAAGAGAAAAGGAAGAAATGGAGGACAAAGGGCACTTGGGACAGCACTAGTTTCCTCTTGCCTCCTTCTCCCTCACCTACTAACATATTTGGCTACCTCGAGGTCTATTTGGAAATCATGCTTTTGCCATTTTCCGCATGATTGTCTATGGGAACATCTCATCATCTAGATTTTACTCTAGTTCTCTTATTTCACCACTTACATGCCCCACCCTGAACACGAACCACAGCAGAGGTCAATAAAGACAGACAGGCCGGTTTGCTTCCTGGCCACAAGTGATACCTTTATTGGCTCTGAGGAGGAGCAGACCTTCTTGCCTTCTGGGCTTCCGCTTGGCAACAAGACTCTGAGCTGCAATGCTGTCAGACTGGTCAACCTGCTTGCATGACAGTTCAGCAAACAGATGTCCTGATTCTTTCGGTGTTCCACAAATTCGAATGTGTAGGTAAAGGGAGATCTCCAGAGGGGACATATAAAGGAATCAAATAAAGGAGCCAAACTAGGACTTGCCCCATTTAAGTTGCTCTCCATGCTTCCTCAAGGCAGTTTCCTTTCTGCCCAATTTTTACTAAGCTATTAGACTTCGGTATAATTTTAGATCTATGGAGCAGTTGTAATGGAAGCACATGTACCCTTCATCTGATTTCCCACCATGTCAACACATCTGTTGCACAACCTTCTTTTAAGCACTTTCACAAATGAGGAACCTGGGCCTTACAGAGGTCAGGGGACTTGCCGGAGGTCCCAGAGGTCAGACACAACTGAAGGAACAAACACAAATCTCAGTGGATCTTAGTGTCACACACAGCTGAATTGTCTGCTTCCCTCTCCTTACACAGGAAACCACTCTCTGAACTTAGAACCCATTGTCTCAGTTGAGTGGCCAATGTTATTAGAGGGTACTCTTTCCACGGAGCCATATAGTGCCTGTCCTGAAAGGGATGTCCGAGAACATTTAATAGAAAGAAGGTGGAGAAGCTTCATCTAATTTCCAGCGTTAATTGTTCAAGGGAATCGAATTGGAACCCAGTATTGAAAATGATTTGAGGCCCATGCTTTTGCTTATTAGGGGTGAGTGTTGTGACGGATGATTGGATGGTGAAGAGAACACTGATGGCATCATGCCGTCAATTATCCATCCATCAGCAGTTCTCATGTTATTGACGATGTTTCTTGAGGTGCAGTGATGGGACAATGTCTCTGCCCTATTAGTGGGACAGCTAAGAACAGAAGTAGGGCTCCTGACTCACAGTTTTGTATCTGTTCTGCAGTAGAATAGACTGGAGATGGCAATAACAGTAATAACCATAGCTTATCAAATGTCCATTCACTGCCAGGCCCAAGACTCATCCTTTTCCGCGTTTATTCATTATCTTACTTCCAATGGACCCTGCCAAGTTGGTACTTTGGTTCCACTGATTTACTAATCCAGAAGCTTAGGCTCAGGGAAGTTTAAAAACAACAACAAAAAAATGAAACAAACAAACAAACAAAAACCCAATCATATACCAAAGGTCCACAGCAAATAAATGATAAAGCTGGAATTTAAATGGGAGTTGGCCAAATTCCAAAGCTGAACAGTCTATAGCATGTGGTGGTAGCCCTGGTGCCCCCTACTTAGTTGGGACTAAATGAAAGAAAACAAAAGAAATAATCTTTTTTTTTTTTTTATTAATTTTCTCTAGAAGGTTTGCTGGCCCTTACCTAGGTAGAACTGATTTCTTTAGTCTATTTTGTATGAAATGTGTTAAAACTTGACATGGTAGGAGAGCTGATGTGAAAGGCGACCTGACTCACTTACAAATAAATGATTAATATAACCTCATTGTGAGGCTACTCTGCCTTACCGATTCTCTCATACAGGAGGAACAGAAAAACAACAGGTCACGCAATAAAATCTATACTAGCCTGGGATCATAGTGTGGGAGGCCATGGCTGAGTCAGAGAGAAGCAGAAGCTAATTAATGAAGAGAGCATTCCACTGAGTTTAAAAAGATTTTAAAACCGTTCATTCGTTAACCTAAGGATATCTGGCATTTTTAACACAGGCAGTGAACAGATAGGAGGAAAAGGAAAGCTAATTAGAATCATTAAGCACCATGATTAAAAGAAATTGACAGAGATCAAATTTCAAAGGGAAGACATTCAATTCAACTGACTTTGTTATACCTATTCAACACTGGTGAGAGACAGGTTACGTGTACGGCTGTGGCCTAGGGGTGCTTAGGGGAGTGGCTAAGATTCCCCACTTTCCCTCCCTGAAATACTCTGAAGAGACTGTGCAGTAAAGAGTCTCTGATGCACAGATATGTGTACAATTTATAAAATTGCTTCTGAAAAATAGTGTGTGCCAATGTCATGTATATTTTATGGGACCAATGGAATAGGGCTGATGGAATGCCTATTATCTGGCCAAATGTTCAAGCAACACAGCAGCCTCAGGAGTAACAAATACATGAGTTATCTACCTATATTCAGTTGCAAAAATTGTTCTAAATTGAAGAAAGACTAGCTGTGGGTAGCGGTCAGACTGTTGAGTAGGTAAAGGCCTATAGGCCAAGACTGACAGCCTGAGTTTGATCCCTGGAACCCATGGGATGGAAGGATTCAACTGACTCGGGGGATTTGTCCTCTGACTTCTACACATGCACCATGGGGTGCTCTCTGTCTCAATCGATCAACCAATGAGACATATCAGTTGGGACTATAGTTACATGATAGAGCTCTTGACTGATACAACTCAAGGCCCTGGACCCAAGTCCTAGTATTGCTGGAAGAAGATGAGAAAGAGGAAGAGGAGGAGGAGCAGGATGGGGGAGGAGGAGAGAAGAGGAGGAGGAGAAGCAGGAGGAACAAGAGGAACAGGAAGAGGAGAGAAGAGGAGGAGGAGGAGAAGCAGGAGCAGGAAGAAGAGCAGGAGGAGCAGAAGGAGGAGGAAAATGGAGGGGAGGGGAGGGGAGGGGAGGGGGAGGAGGGCGAGACGTAGTAGTAGTAGTAGTAGTAGTAGTAGTAGTAGTAGTAGTAGTAGTAGTAGTAGTAGTAGTAGTAGTAGTAGAGTTCATTTTGCAGAGGCCCCCTATGTGGCTTTCCCTATTGCTGTAGGCATTTCTAATTGCTTAGTGCCCATGTCATGCGGTTATTATTCTAACTTTTCAATTTCACCTTTCTCTAGGCTCAGAACTGTCACTTAACACTCTCCTACCCCCCTCGTTCTTTCTCTAGCACAATTGATCCATATGTACTATATCTTAAATTCAATAGTCAGCTCCACGCTCTGTGGGAGCCTGCCATGCTGGGCCTCTTAAACCTCTTTTCTACACACGCTTCACTCATCCGCTTCAAAACAGCTACCCAATCCTCAAATGCTCCAGCAAATAATTTCCTGGGAAGCTTTCTCAGTATCCTCGCGTGCTCCCACAGCTCTCTTTGACATGCCTTGATCATAACCGATTATATTGTGTATCAATACTTTGTTGGGGTTTGACCATTTGAGTGTGAATGGGTTGATGTTGCTACGACAAGGGCGAATCTGTTTTTGTGAAATTTAGTCTGCTATGCAAGTCAGTGCTGTTTCCTCTTGCACTCTCTTGTCGTCTCCCCTTTGGCCATGGGATGGCCTGTTAGGATGGCATACTTCATATTGCCAGCATTTTGATTTCAGAACTCTCTAGAACTCAGGAAATTAATTTCATGATATTACCTGGCCCATGATATCGTGTCATAACAGCACAATTTAGACTAAGGAGAAAACTGGAGCTGAGAAGTATGTTGGTTTCTGTACCAAATACCCAAAAAAAAGTCCCACCAACATTGGAATCTAGTAATGGACATTAGAAAAACTTTGGGGTGTAGGTTGGAGAAAATGTAGATTGTCATAAATGGTGCATTTACATCCTGGATATTGTGATTTATGATTGTAATTTCAGCATTCTACTTGGGAGGTTGAGACAGAAGATATCTCTGAATGTGAGGCCAGCCTGGGCTACATAGTCACTTCCCAGCCAGCCTGTGATAAGGCATAAAACCATTGTAGACAGCCTCAACCAGGGCAATGCCTAGAAGAGCCATGAAGCAAGGCTATTTCAGAACTCTCAGCTCAGATTTATTGAGTTACTCCGTGTAAATCCTGCCTAGGGAAGATACAGGCATGCGACCTCAAACCCTGCAAGATGCCCAATTTTCTCCTTTGTCTGTTTGGCAGGGTTGTAACATGGTATCATACACCAGGTCATTTTGTAATTAAAGAAATTGATTGGCTCTCCATTCTAGAAAATGGGGGGAAAGCAAGCAAACATGCATTCAGGATAGTTCTGGTCAGGGATCCGAAGAAAAGAACAGTGAGGGTTTGGGTAGATATGGCCATTAAGGGCCATTCTGTTGAGGTCTCTGGTAGAAATGAGGAATAATGTAGCAGAAACTGAAGTAAAGGTTGTACTTGTTAGGTAGTTGCAATGAATTGGGCTGAATTGTATTCATGCCCAAGGAATTGGTGGGAGGTGGAACTTAGAGTGATGCCTTATGATATCTATTGGGAGAAATATAGCAGCAGTCAAAAACGTCACTGGTCACAATGCTTCTTTTAGCTACTTCCTGTAAAATGAAAAAGGAGAGGGCTGAGTTAAAGAGGCCATTTATAACTGAAGGGAAGAAGAACACAACGTCTGGAGATCTCTCGCCCTGCTCAGGTATGGAATTAAAGATTGAGTTTCAGAGAGAATCCTGAGCAAATCCTTGTTAGAGGTCAGTATGACCAAAAGGATGCTGAGCACATTAGATAGTGGGAGAGTGACTCCCAAGGCCTTTGCAGTGATTTTTCAAAACAAGTTAGGACCTTGAAGTCAGGGTTTTCAGAGTGGTTAATCAATGTGCTGGTCAGGTGGTTTTTCTTCTGTCTGCCTGTCTGCCTATCTGTCTCTCCTCCCTCCCCCTCCCCCCACCTCTCTCAACTTGACAAACTGGGTCATCTGGGAAGAGAGGACCTGACTTGATAAAATGTCCCCATCATATTGGCTTGTAGGCAAACCTGTGGGGCAATTTTCTTAATTAATGTTTGATGAGAGGCTTAGTCCATTGTCACCCATGGGCAAGTGGTCCTGGGTTGTGTAAGAAAGCAAACTAAGCAAGCGCAGTGGTGGTGGTGGGGCAGTAAACAACATTCCTCCATGGTCTCTGCTTCAGTTTCTACTTCCTCAGATTCCTGCCTTAACTTCTTGTCCTGACATCCCTCAGTGATGAATTGTGACCTAAGAACTGTAAGCCAAATAAACCTTTGTCTCTCCAAATCGTTTTTTGGTGGTTGTGTTCGCCACAGCAACAGAAAATCCAAGTGGGGTTTGATAGCCAAGAAAACTTTAGCGTATGATACCTTGAGCCTGCCCCTCACATTTTATAGCACTCATCTGAATCTCCCATCCATAGCTCCAGGGTGCCAACAGTTTCAGCAATAACAAACAGTAAGACTCAGCTGCATCCATATTAGCACTTGGCTCTGCAGATGCCCAGGGTGTGCGAGTTAAGCTGTAGGAGCACAGAGATCTTCACACGGACTTCAAGGCAGGCACTGCAAACGTCTCAGAGGTAGAGCTAGAAACCTGTTCCAGACAGCTGGTCACAGCAGATGGCTCCTGCCAGGGCAATTGCCCATTGGAAGCATGGGATTTTAGAGGCCCCAGATTCATGGAGTCACTAGTGGACAACTCCAGCTTAGAAGCAGCGTAGAAGAGCTGCAGTTGTATGGCACCAGCCAGTGCAAGCTGCTGTACTATGATGAGTCCAGTCAAAGCAAAAAGGCTGGACTGCCTAATATTTCGGGCATACAGGTTGTCCAGTGTCTTCAAGAGGTAGCACATGGAATGGAAGATTATTCTAAAGTCTTCTGACTTAATGTTTTCTACTGGCTTCATCTTCAACTTGTTCAAGTATGCTTGTCTCCTGTCTTGCTCATTTCCCTATTTCTGGAATGGAAAGATCTACCTATGTCTGCCAGTCACTGAACTTTAAAAGCACAGAACATGATTGACAAGTGGGGAGACACATAGCTAGTCAGTTAGAAAGCCAGGGCCTGGACTTCTACTGTTACCCTCCAGTGTCTGTGTTCGCTCCCTGGCACTTCTGCCTCCAGCATCAGTATGGAGCACAAAAGGCACTTCTGGGCAAAACAGTGAAGTAAGTTGAACTTGTCTTTTCTGTCTTCAGACTCCAATGATATCTCACAGCCTTTGTGTCATAGTGTTACCCGGCCCATAAGCCACCTCCCCGTAGTGGGTGTGGATTCACCTTCTCAGGGCCTGTCCTTCTCAGTTCCTCTAAGCCCTCGGAACTGGACTGGCCACTACATTGTTTTTACTTTTGTTTTTTGATATCCTGGCACTCACTTTGTAGACCAGGCTGGCCTTGACCTCACAGAGATCTGCCTGCCTCTGCTTCCTGAGTGCTAGGGGTGTGTACCACTACATTGCACTTCAAGAAAGCTTGAAAGCATTCTTTAATTAAAGAGTTGGTGCTTCTTGTGAGAGGAATTGTGGGTAGCTTGGTTTTTTGGATTGTTTGTTTGAGATAGGGTCTTGCTGTATAGCCCACAGTGGTCTCTAATCGGAGATTCTCCTGCCTCAGCCTTCCAAATGCTGGAATTACAGGCTTGTGTTACTGTGCCCTGTTCAGCACATTGGCTTTATAGCTAGAGTATAAAGATCTTAGACCTTCCAGACCATACAGACTGGGGTAAAATAGTATTGCCATCACAGCATGAAAACAGACATAAATAATCTATAAACTAAAAGACAGTATGACTGTGTTTTAATAAAATGTTATTTACAGAAGTTAGGCTTGGCTCATTGGCCATACATAGTTTGCCCCTTGATCTGTTCATCGTGTCTTGAGGTTTGATTTTCTCTTTTCCTTTTTTCCTCTGTAACCTACGTTAGCTTAACACTCACAAGATAACCTTGATAGCCTCCTACTTATGGTGATTCTCCTATCTCAGTCTCTCAAGTGCTTGGGTTATAGATGTACACCACAGACTGCTTGTGTGGATGATTTTATAACCTGGTAAGGGTAATGGGTTGCCTGGGGACTATTCCTGAGATATACCAAGGAAGATCCTCCTAAAAGCAAAAGCTGCCTAGCTCCTTCCTCAGATACCTAAGATGTGTACCATCAGATCAATACTTGCACCTGGCTTCT
Source organism: Rattus rattus (assembly GCF_011064425.1). Classification (NCBI taxonomy): domain Eukaryota; kingdom Metazoa; phylum Chordata; class Mammalia; order Rodentia; family Muridae; genus Rattus; species Rattus rattus. The sequence continues at coordinate 95,130,402 of NC_046172.1, forward strand.
ACAATTAACCTATTGTGTGATTTGCTAAGAACTACACAACTGTAGTGATCCTGTTTCTTCCCTTTCTCAAAATAGCTCTCAGAAGCTGGTTGTAGTGACCCATGCTTGAAGTCCTAGCCCTGAAGAGCCAGAGGCAAGAGGGGCACACAGCTCCAGGCCAATCTGGGATACATCATGTAACCCTATCTCAAAGCAGTCAAAACAAATATATAAATAAAATCTATTTGATAATAATTCTCAGCTCATTGAGCTGCTATGTGAGATGATGTGCAGTAACACAGCTGCAAAACTTCAGTATAAAATGAATTCAGGAAAGTTCACGATTCTCTCCAAGCCATTGTTGCTCGGCATCTGCTTCACCCTACAGACATTCACATTCCTCTCCCTCACTGCTTCTTCCCTCACTTCGTTTTATTTTTCCTATTCTCACCAGCACATCCATGCTTTAAGTCTCTTCTTCCTTCCCCTCCAGTACATCAGGCCTTTGGCATCTGTATATCCAGACTTTCCAGGCCCATCCCCATTCCAGATAATCTCTCCAGATGTCTGACTTTATGACCTGGTTTGTATCCTGAAAACAGCATCCATTACTCTGAGGAGTGTTCCCATGCTCCGTCTTATATCAAGAAGGCCAGAGCTGACTTGGTGGTCCTCCATCTATAATCCAATGGACTCCAGAAAGACAGCCAATCTACAAATACCTTTTTTTAAGTCACAAAGGATGCCAGGAACTCCATCATCACTATACAATTCATTTGAATTAGATTGCAAGGGGTGGTCTGGCAGGGGTGCCTCCGTAAAGCGATGTTATTATTTATATCACACTGAAAAGTCCTTTATCACAGCCTTTCCTGGCAGGGAGGGGGGGGGAGGGTTCCAGGGAATTAGCTCCCCAAGGAAGAAGAAGGCAGTGCAAGCAGGGGTGCGGGGGTGTGGGAAATCAGCAGACTAAAGATCGTGTCCCCAGCCCAGTTTTGCCTAGGGTGGGCCCTTTGTGTTGCAACAGATGTGTCCTCTGGAATTATTGGGGCTGGGAAGGCAGGCCTCAGAGGGAGTAAGGGAGTGGTTATAGACTGAGCTCATCCTGAAATGATGTGGGCTCAGATTCCTGGAGGGTGGAGCAGGAGACTGGGCCAAAGGGGAAGACATGCTTTTGCAGGAGGCTACGGCTGAACAGAGGGCTTCGGTTTGTTTGAGCTTAGGTGGAGGAGATGGGGGGAGGTCGGTGGGAGAAGAAAATGGTGCTTAACAGGCACAAGTCTATAGAAAGCCTCATTTCCCTCAAGAAACAAACAACTCATCAGGGTGTGGCTGAGTTCACTAGGTGTTTTCCCACAAGGGAGGTTGCCCCTCTGTGAAGCTGCCTGGCCGGTAGAGGGTAATTGGGTGTTCCCCAATCCTGATAACCAGAAGGTGGTGCCCCTCCCTGTGGGGTTTTCAGCTTTATCACCTGCTAGGCCCTGTCATCTTCTGGAGTCTGTGTGAGAGAGGAAACAGGGTGGCCAGGCTCTCCACATCCCCAGCTCTTTGCAGAACACAAAAGGCTAGAGACGTGAAGTCTCTCACAGAAACATACTGACTCTTTCCCATTGAAAAGTCCCACGCAAAGGTGTGTATTCTGGAAAGTTCACAGACGTGTTCCTAGGAAATCTAGGGCAAAATGTTTGAAATCATTTGACAACACAACCTACTAATTGAGCATTAGATTACAAAAGGCCTTGTTCCTTTGGGACATGTGAAGAGGGATGGCATTTCTTTGTTTAAGCCAGACAGCACGCCACACACACACACACACACACACACACACACACACACACACACACACACACACGCACATGCGACCCATACCCACACATGTGTATGCCACGTGCACAGAGACACACATATACACACAAATGAGAGAGAGAGAGGGAGGGAGGGGAGGGGAGGGGAGGGGGAGGGGAGGGGAGGGGAGGGAGGGGAGAGGGAGAGGGGAGGGAGAGGGAGAGGGGAGGGAGGGGAGGGGGAGGGGAGGGGAGGGGAGGGGAGGGGAGAGGGAGAGGGGAGGGGAGAGGGAGGGGAGGGGGAGGGAGGGAGGGGGAGGAGGGAGGGGAGAGGGAGGGAGGGAGACACACACACCCAGGGTAGCAGACACACAGAGCTGGTGTACATTAAAGGCATTTCAAGGGACGTACTCTACCCACATACTGCAGCTATCCGGTGTTCCCAGGCTCTGGTGCTGGGTCAGATTCCCGTTACACAGGCTGTCCGGCTCACATCTGTGATTCCAAACTTAAAAGAGTCCTGAACAAGTGAGAGCCTTTATAAGTTAATGACAAACTCATTTGGCAGCCAAACTTGAGCTGGCTTAAGAATATGTATAGTGTTTATTTATCACACCCTGGGTGAACATTTATGTATTTTTGCTCAAGAAATACCTAGATATTTGATGGCTGGGGTTACTTTAGACTCTACTAGAGAAGGTGCATAATATATGCAGTATCATACATTCAATCACCTTTGGTTCATTCTTATAGCAAGTTAGCATTTTGTCTAAGCTCTGCTTCATAGATACTTGGCAACAGCCAGGTATGCTCTGTCCCCAGTTACCTGCCTCTACTTCTATTTCTCTTCTCTTCTCTCTCTCTCTCTCTCTCTCTCTCTCTCTCTCTCTCTCTCTCTCTCTCTCTCGCTCTCTCTCTCTCGCTCTCTCGCTCTCTCTCTTGCTCTTTCTCTCTCTCTGCTTTTCTCTACCTCTACTACCCTTTTGACTCCCCTTCTTTTGCCCTGAATAAACTCTATTTTATACTACACCATCCTGTGGCTGGTCCTTCAGGGGGAAGAAATGCCTCAGCATGTATATGCAGCCCCTCGCCTCACACCTGAATACACCTCCGTAGAACATACCTCCACTTCTCTTTATCCTTTTATAAACACATCAGCAAATATACCCCTTTCTTCTGCGGATCAGGTCTGTGGATCTCTCCTACTTATCCTGTGAGACCCACCAGGGCCTAGCATATAATCTATCCCAGGGGTTAGAGTCACACAATGCTTTAGAAATGAAGAGTGAAGCCAGGCTGTGGTGGCCCATGCCTTTAAACCCAGTACTGGCAAAGCAGAGACAGGTAGATAATTAGAGTTAAAGGCCAACCTGGTCTACAGAGTGAGTTCCAGGACAGTCGAAGCTACACAAAGAAACCCTGTCTCAAAAAAAAACAAAACAAAAAAACAAAACAAAACAAAACAAAAAAAAACCCCAAACAAATGGAAGAGAGAAAGAAATGAAGAATGAATGGTCTTTACTGATTAAGGAGACTAGTTATGGAGTTTTTTTCTTCTATTTAAGCCAAAACGTTCCATGACATCATTCATTTCTTCTGAGTCATTTCACAACTATTTTATTTATTTATTTTTCCCTTGGGGCTAAATCGTCCTTATAATCCTAATGCCTTTAACCTTCTCTCCTAGATCTACCTTTTCAATCCCTTAATTGTCTTCATGGTGGTCTTCTGATGCCTTTCCAGGTTTTTCCCTTTTGAAATTCTGGCCCTAGTACTCAAGATAGTGTTCAAAAAGCACGTGGCTATCACACGCCATAGACCTCTTGTTCCTGTGGTGCTCTTCCGGTTTCATTTTGCCTAAGAAGCATTGCCTTTCAAAATACACTTACAGGGTAAAGCCATAAGGGCACGAATGACTCTCTCCTGAGCACACTGACTGGCAGTAGGAAGGGAAAACAGCACTGTCGGATCAGAAGGGACTAGAATCACAGAAAGCTGAAAGCAACAGGTAGCATATGCAGTAGGATCCTGAATGAAAAACAACAACAAAAAACAAAAAACCACTACCAACAAGGACAACAAAGCCCATCAAAGCTCACTATGGGAAACTGCAGCACGTCAGTCAGCCTGTTATTTTTATCTCAGGAGAACCAGCCTTGTGTGTCCTCACCACTCCCTCACCCGCTCTCAGATAGCCCTTAAAGGCCATTTCTGATGACTTAGTTCCCATTAACTGCAGGCGTGAGCCTTACTCCTTCAGGGGTGTTGCCAACACCACTGGATTAAGTGAAACTCCTCACTAATTAGGCCTGGTAGACTTCCTGTACTTCACGATTGTACTTTTTGTTTTTTGGCAGAAGTCAAAACATTTGACTCAGAGGCAAAATGTATTATATTAATATCCAGGAAAACAACAAAATACATGCGGTAGCACTTTAGGAAGTGAAATCTGCAAGCTGTCCGACTTGCCCTTCTAGCAGCCCAAAGCATTTCCTTTTGGGGTGGACCTATCCGGACACTGGATGGAAATCTGAGATAAGTCTTTGCCATTACATTTGAAAAATCTATTCACTCTGCTTATCTTCACCATGAGTCAGAGCCTTTTGTGAGGTTTCTGTGTACATGTATTTTTTTTTCAAGGTGCTGTTTTTTTTTTTAATACAGGTCATTCATTTTGAAAAGGTCGCATTATAATTTCTCTAGCCTTTCCTGAGCTAATCCCTCGGGGAAGAAAATGTAGGACGCTGAACTGCAAAGGGAGCATGTAAAAGGTAGGAATGATATTGAAATGGAGGAGCAGGAGCTCACAGCGAGGGGCCACAGTAGCAAAAGGGCAAAAGATTGGCAGCATAAACCCAGCTTAACCTGTGGGATAGTGAATAAACACTTCCAGTGCCTTGCCATTTTACTGGGCCTCACTGGAAGGTCCCCAAGAACACTAATACTCAGGTGCGGGGGAGGGTGGGAGGGTCTTTGCCCTATGCTAGAATGAAAGGGAAGAATGTGCTTTCAGAGGTTCTGGGTATTTTCAGTCAATGCTAATGATGGTCATTTTCTGTCCTTTAAAGATTACGGTAAGCTAATTTTTAGAAAACATTGCAGTCAGCTCCATGCCAAGGGATTTATATGAGGTGTGCCCACCCCCCTGAGCCTCTCATGTTGCTGAGGCTGGCCTTCAACTCCTGCTTTTGTCCAGAATGGTGGAATTACAGCCATGTACCTCTATGATGGGCCATAGGACATCTCTTTTAACCATCATGACAGTTCTTTAAAGAACGGGTTATTACTGTCTTCTCTGTCCACAGAGGGAAAATGGTTCAGAGATGGTAGGCATCCTGGCCAATGCTAAGCAGCTAGGAAGTGGCAGGGCTTTAAATTAACCCCTGATCGTCCTAACGCCAAAAAACCCAAACAAACAAACAAACAAACAACCCACAAAAAACAAACAACAACAAAAAATCCCCAAAACAAAACAAAACAACCCTCTCTGTAAGTCCTTGAAAATTCAGCCACCATAATAAATCTGACTGCATTTTTCCTCTTAGCACATAGCAGAACATCTGGCCTGCTTGATTTTATGAGATTGTTAATACAGCAAGTAAAAGGATGTGAGCATGCTCCAAAAGCGTGAACTATACAGCTTTCCCCTGCTTCGGACTGAGATTATTATTATTTCCCCCTCCTTACTTCCTGTCCCATCCACTGGACAGTGAGTTCTTCGTGGGAAGGCTGTCGTCAATCTTGTCCTCTTCTGCTTTCTACATCCCTCAGAGTGTCAGGTACATAGTACATGCTCAATAAATATCGATTGACGGATGAATGTGTGGCTGTACTAGTCAATCGTTTCTGGCTTTTTTTTTTCTCAAGACCCTTTCTTGATGCCAAGTGAGCAGGTTAGGACCTTAAAGGTGTCTGTCACCTCAATCTAGTGGCTTGCACTGAGGATGACTTTTTAATAATTGTGTCCGCACAGGAGCCAACCGCTGTCTTTGGCACCTGGATGATTGATGGTGTTTTCCCCTTTCTTACAAAAGCTCTGGCACTGCACAGACACTGCTCGTGGTGATTATCAAAGCAGCCAACCTCAGTCCTTTCTGCAGACACTTCTTGAATTCTATAGAGAAGCAGGGGCCCTGTGTGGCAGGGTAGTTCCTGGTTACTCGTGCTCCTCCATTGCAGACTGTTACATCTCAGAATTGCTTTGTGGAATGAAACAGAATATATATATATATATATATATATATTTTTTTTTTAAAAAAATCCTGATGGCTGGGTGAAGATTTTACCAGACCAGCATTTCTGATCGTGTGGGATTTTAACCCAGGGTGTGGATGCATCTTGGTCAGTGTCATTAAAAGCTTCTGTCTCGGTCTAGACATCATATGAAAATGTGCAAGGTGGGGCAGGTCAACTCTGCCAGATTTCAGCACACATCATTTGCTTTTCAAAATAGGGAACAACTGTGAGCATTTGGGGGGCGTTCTATGTGTTGAAGATTCTCCTATACACACCAGCAAAAGTATTTTTTTTTATCATCTTTCCAAATTAGCAAATGAAGCTCTTTCTAGCTTGGCATCAGAGACCCCAGAACTACAACCAACCCCACAGTCTCTCTCTCTCTCTCTCTCTCTCTCTCTCTCTCTCTCTCTCTCTCTCTCTCTCTCTCTCTCTCTCTCTGGGTTTCACTCTGTAGCTGTCCTGAAACTTGCTCTGTTGACCAGGCTGGTCCCAAACTCAGAGCTCCTCCTGCCTGTATCTCTCAAGTGCTGGGATTAAAGGTGTGAGCCACCACTTTCTGGCAAATTCTCTTGACTAGAATGCCCTGTGAGGAGCTGGGCCAGCTTCTCAGTTTAGAGTTTCTGTGGTGTGGAGCTGGTAGAAGAGACAGCCAAGAGTGGCTGATACTCTGTCTCGCTATTTTCAGAAGAGGATTGATTGTTATTTCGGTATCCTAAAGGACTCTAGCTACAGAAATCTGGTGAGGCATGAGTTCAAACCTTGTGGCTGCATTTGTTCTATTGATTCTCAACAGGTTGGGAGTCTGGAGGCAGTGGTGTAGGTGGTCAAAGAACAAGAATACCCTTGGCAGGGAGTAGAGAGGCAAAGATTAAAACAGAGGCAGAAGGAACACCCATTCAGAGCCTGCCCCACATGTGGCCCATACATATACATCCACCCAATTAGACAAGATGGATGAAGCAAAGAAGTGCAGGCCAACAGGAGCCGGATGTAGATCTCTCCTGAGAGACACAGCCAGAATACAGCAAATACATAGGCAAATGCCAACAAAACCACTGAACTGAGAATAGGACCCCGTTGAAGGAATCAGAGAAAGGACTGGAAGAGCTTTTGAAGGGCTTGAGACCCCATATGAACAAAATGCCAAGCAACCAGAGCTTCCAGGACTAAGCCTACCTAAAGACTATACATGGATTTGACCCTGACTCCCTGACCCTCATAGGTAATTAGATAGCCTATGATAAGATCCCACCAGTGGAAGGGGAAGCCTTGGGTCCTGCCAAGACTGAACCCCCAATGAACTAGATTGTTGGGGGGAGGGCGGTAATGCTGGTAGGATGGGGAGGAACAACAACAACAACAACAACAAAAAGTTCAAGTGCAAAGTGAAGAGCACCTCTTGGCACTGGGCAGAATAATAGCTGTAGAGGCTGAGTTCAATAGGGTTTTTCAGAGAGTGCAACCCAGAAGGCTACGGTGGAAGGAACAAGCAATGGGAGTGCTGACGCTTAGGAATCTCATTAGCTACAAGGATAAACAAGAACTGAACTCTCTAGACAAAGGAGGATAGGGTGGGAGCCTGGCCAGAGAGAAAGGTCCTACCAGAAGTGAATGACTAACCGACTTTCAGCTGAGACAATACTGCCCCCTAGAGGGAATTTTGGAAACTACATGAGGGTATTTAATGTCTCAGAAATGGCCTTGGAAACCAAAGAATAGTCAGCAAGCATCTCACATGGGTTTTGAGTGGACTTCCATTGATGTGAAAATCCAATTTATAATCATGTTACCCCAACTGTTTTTCTTTTGTTAACAAAAACCACAAAGGTTTTTCTGTTAGTGCAAAGATTATGAAAAGAGATGGAATGAAGAACCATTTGTCCCCATTGACCTTGGTCATCCGTTCTTTCAGAAATAGTCATGTCAACAGTTGTGCTGTTTGGAAATGAGAGTTGTCAAGCACATCCCTCTCCTCATTTGTGTTGGCAGCCACATTCACTGGGATTTAATGGAAAAAGCACGCATTTCTGCCCTTGTCATTCAGTCTTTCTAAACACAGTATTTTCTTACGGGTTGCTTTCATTTCTTCTTTCTGTGGATCCACATTCAATTATGTCTTTGAACTTGAGGGTAGATCATAACATCTATATATTTAATTTGAAGATAGGGATGAAGTGAAACAAAATTATATGATTTTTTTTAAGTGAGTGGAGTGGGTAATTATGCCGGTAAGTGTCAAAAGTACTTGTTGGCTTTCTGGGGCTGGGATCATGTCTACTCTGCTTTCATTTGGCCTAGGTAAACTGAGGACTGGGCTGCAGGAGATACATGGTAAATAGTGGACAAATGGATAATGAATAACTAGTGTGGACTCCAGTGTAGGTCTAGACCATCACAATGGGAGCATCCAGACATGTCCTGGATGGGGATCATAGAGCCAGGCAGGATTCTGGACATCAGAAGAGAGATCCTGATTCAGATGTTGCCTCATTGCTAGATTATCTGGTGCCAAAGCTCATTGAATTGTTCAGTCTCCTGTTGTCTCAGGCTGTACTGGGGTCAAGAGACTGAGCTTAAATGGTACCCGTGGTGAACAGAGAGGTAGTCATGCCGAGAGGCTGCTAGCAAGCCTAGGACGCCTCAGACACCTAGGACTGGGCTAACGATACGTCCCTGCTTAGCTAAATCACTTTCAATTGTTTTGTTTAGGCCATGGTTGAGGAAATTCCAGGGAAAGGAGCATCGAGTCTTGTCTTTTCAATGTGTCAACTTTCGATGACCCTAGTAGGTCCTCAGATGAGTTTGGCTCCAGCAGAGCCAGTTCTGCTAGTCCCCATGGTCATTCCTGCTGTTTCACACCCCGACCCTCCTCATCAATAACCTTCTTTGGAATGAGATCATAGCCTTGACTCTTCACTCCCTCTGTCCCTCCCATTTTCTTTGCCTTCCTCCCTTCCTCTTTCCTTCCTTCCTTCCTTCCTTCCTTCCTTCCTTCCTTTTCTTTCTTTTCTTCCTCTTTCCTCCATTCTCTTCATCTTTGTGCTTAGGGTGAAAGGTCAGGGTCTTAGGTATGCTACACAAATACTCTACTGATGAGCTGCATCTCCAGTCCATCCTCCAGGTCTCTTTCCGTGATCTCTGTAGCACTTCAATACGACATCATTAGCGGAATGAAGGACCTTTAGATTCTTGGTAGACGCTGCTTCTCACTCTATCTGCAGGTGGAGGACAGAGGGGATGATCAAGGTCATTCTACCTTATTATAAACAATAAATTTACTTCAGTGATTGAGAAAGAAGCAGCAACATATCAGCTGGGGACGGTGGGGCAAGCACTTGCCGACATGTCTGGTTGTGCTTTTACATGGAAAGCTGAATGAAATAACGGAGGCACTGATATATCTATTTTGTTTAAGCATTCTGCTGAGAACCTCCTGCGAGCTTAAGAGCACTGTGCCAAGGAGCCTGAATGACTTCAAGTCCCATTTCCCTTTCCCTTTGCCCTTGGGACCCTGTTGTGGGTGCATGCTATGGAGATAGATTCATGGGAAATGTGGACCCAGATTGGTGCCTTGGCACTATCAAATGTAAGGGACAACCATGCTACAGCTTTGAGTACTGTTAATTTCAAGATCAACTTTTGGGTGACAGAGAGATGGCTCAAGGGGCAAAGGTCTTCAAGCCTGTTCAGCTGAGTTTGATCCCTGGGACTAACAGGTGAAAGATGAGACCAGATTGCCCCAAGCTATCCTTTGACTCCATCCCCCGCTCCTGTCTTTGTCTCTGTCTCTGTCTCTTTCCCCCTCACATGCTAGCATGCACACACACACACAAATAAATGTAAAAAAAATAGAAAAAAAAACGTTTAAAAAAGAAAATCTTTTGGATCCTATACCTGATCTAAGTGGGACCTTGAGACAAGTCCTTGCAGCCTCTAAAGCCTCCAAAACACTAACTTATCACTTTGACATAATTCAAGGCAGCTCTGTGAAAGGCCCTTGGTGTGGCAGCTGCCCTATCAGCAACTGAAGTAAAACAGTGCCAAATTTCTTTATTTAGACTAGACACGTGCTATTGTGGCACCCACATAACTATTTGAGCTACTCCCTAACCCCATACTTCTGTGACCTAAGTTGCTCCGATGTGACACATTTCATCAGGGATCCATGGGTGTCTCCTTTTTGTTTTTCATTTTTAAACAGGTGACATTTGTTATGAGTCACTGGACTCCATGCTCTTAAGGAGAGATGCCAGGGTGTCAATGCAAAGGGAAGGCGTAATGGCTGCTAGTGAATTGTGTGGGTCAGACAGGGGTGAGCGGGGAATGTGGAAGTTCAAGTGCATCAAGGCATAGAGCCATAACAGTTATATACACTCCTGTGGCAATGCCATGGAGTGAACGATGTTGGCATCTATGAACAGTTCTGACATTGATTTGATGGCCCCATACAAAGTTCTGAGGCCTCAAATGTACCACGTCTGTAGGAAAGGAGTCATCATTTTGTACTTGATATTATAGACTGAAGCATCCACTCCACCATCCAAAAAACAGAACTGAGTCTGTATTTCTCCTTCTCCTTCTCCTTCTTCTTCTTCTTCTTCTTCTTCTTCTTCTTCTTCTTCTTCTTCTTCTTCTTCTTCTTCTTCTTCTTCTTCTTCTTCTTCTTCTTCTTCCTCCTCCTCCTCCTCCTCCTCCTCCTCCTCCTCCTCTTCCTCCTCCCCTTCTTCATCCATCTCCTCTTAATCTTCCTCCTCTTCCTCCTCCTTGGTTTCGAGACAGTGTTTCTCTGTGTAGCCCTAGCTGTCCTGGAACTCACTCTGTAGACCAGGCTGGCCTCAAACTCACAGAGATACACTTACCTCTGCCTACCAAGTACTGTGATTAAACGTACTGTGCACCACTACTGCCTGGCCCCTATATTTTGCTATTTATCCTAAAACAATGTCCGGCTAGATCAAAGAGTTAAAATGCACTCTTTCCTGCTTATTAGGTGAGGGGCCTTGGGTTAAATCCATAGCATCACCCCCACCAAAAAAAAAATCAGAGGAGGGCTGAATTTGAGGACAGTCTGAGATACATAAGACTAGTCTCAAAAAGGGCCTTTAAAATATAAAATATCAAAGTTAGATTATAAAATATCAAAATCTTAGAAGCTAAAAGGCAAAAGCATAGGAAAACATTTTAAATTTTTGAAGTACACAGTCCAGCAAATTCAGCAAAGAAACTCCAGGAGTTGCAAAAGAAAAGAAAATGTCAGAGATTATGTAGAAATTCAACAACCTAAAAATATATATCATAAAACCAATAACCGATACCAAAAAATGATGACACTAGTAGTAAAAAAATAGAGGAAGAGATGATAATTTTAATGATAAGGATAAATATATGAGGCTTGAGAGAACTTAGTAGTTATAAAATTGCCCTGATACTTGATGCTGGTTAGGTGGAGCTAAGAAATTAGCAGTGATTAAGAGACCAGCAACACTGAGGTAAAATCTTCTGGGAAGTGTTTTCTGAGAGCACAAAGAATCTGTGCTTCACAGATAGCCTCCTGCAGCTGGACTTGGTAGTGTGTAAGAGTCACCCAGGTGGTACTGGTTTTGAAGGCATGAAGGGGTCATGAAGAGCAGCTGAGGCTGGGCACTGTGAGAGGCCATGAGAGGCCACTGATGAAGGTGCAGCCTCAGTTGCAGTTGACGGCCCAAAACTGAAGGAGTCATGCAAAGGATTTGAAGCTTGGCACCACGAAGAGAGCCTGTGAGAGGCTATAGGTGAAGTCTAGCTGCAGCAGAAGATTCCAGTGTATTGGAGATGCCAGTACCATGGGGTGTTCACTAAGAATAGCAGAGGCAGTGGAGTGGATCAACCTGAGCTTAGAGTGCTACAGAGGGCAGAGCTGCAGAAGTGACTCAAGCCCTTTGGGGGAGCTCAGAAGATCGTGCGTGGATCCCAGACATTGAAGCGTTGAAATTTGGTTTTGCTTTGACTTGATTGTGACTGTGCCCTGATTTTTCCCTCTTGAAGTAAGAAAGTATTTGGTTTATTTATTTATTTTTATTTTACTGGAAGTCACAATTAAGAGATTGAGTTTTAAAAGTCTTTGGATTTTTTAAAAGAAATTGGCTATTCTAAAGGGACTAAACTTTGAATGTGTTTGGATTTATAAAGATTGTGGGGATTTTAAGTTCTTCATGTTTTTAATGTGAGCTCTTGGGGATGAATAAAAAAGAAAATGTGGCTTTTAGAGATGTGTTTGTGTGTCAAGGTGACAAGGGGTCAGTTGTCCTGCGTGATCTTGTATATCAACTGGGCACAAGCTAGCGTCATCAAAGATGGAGGAGCCTCAGTTGGGGAAATGCCTCCATGAGATCTCATTAGTGACCAATGGTAGAGGATGCAGCCCTTGGTGGGGTGGTGCCCTCCCTAGGTTCATGGTCCTGGGTTCTCAGGCTGAGCAAGGCACAAAAAGCAAGCCAGTAAGCAGCACCCCACCATGGCCTCTGCATCAGCTCCTGCCTCCATGTTTCTGCTCTGTCTGAGTCCCTGTCCTGCCTTCCTGCGATGATGACTATGATCTGGACGTGTGAGCCAAATAAACGCCCCTCCAATTGTACTGAAATTGAAAAGAAAATTTACACCTTTCGTAGGACCAAGTCAAAAACCAAAGGATAGCAAGTTATAATGGCGTTATAGCCTCTTAAACTCTTTATAAATTGAACACACTGTCAAGAGGAAATGCAGTGGATATACTTACCATACTGAGCGTTATTGCTTAGCAACCCGGTTCACTGGAGAGCACCAGCTGTGCCGCTCCCCACTCTATACCTCATTGGGAAACCTGCTGCTTCTGTCCGTGACGGAGCATGAGGCAGTGTGCATCACTAGCCCAAGAAAAGGTTTCACATTCAAAGTTGGAAGTATGGATTCTAGATTTCTGCAGAACGTGTATCACGTTCACACTGTTCCTGTTGAACACCACAGGCAAACTATGGTGAGTCAGTACTGTCCGTGTTATTCCTGAGAGCCCTGTTACAAGAAGTGCCCTCTTTGCTTTAGCACATTTGCAGTGATGTGAAATTGCATGAGGCGATTATTCGCTTGCTTGCTCTCTGCTTCCCATACGTTCAAATCGACTTCAGGAAGGGTGAGAGTTCACTGATCCACTCCCATAGTCCTCGTGCTAGGGCAGCGCCTGGTGTTTGCTAAAGGAGTGTTGAGGGAACGGATGCGAGAGCTCCTGTAGATCAGTGCGATAGCAGTACACAGTCTGTGTACACAGCCGTGTACACAAAGGACGATTAGAAACAGCAAAAACAAATCTTGTGCCATTTGAAAAGGTACATAAAGCACTCATAATTAAGAGATGCAAATTAAGACAGCATCGAGGTGATTGTCATGCCATTTTCATTTTTCAAACAGGCCAAATTAAAAAAAAAAAAGTTACAAAAGCCCAGGTTTTGTGAGGATGTGGTAACAGCAAGCACGCCCACGCATGCGTGGTGCACATCTGAATAAGAATGACTTCTGGACAGCAGATGGGAATGTCATACTGTCAAAATTTTCTGTGTTAAGTATTGCTCACTTAAATAATACTTGTAAACAGCCATAAAATAGAAATAACCAAAATGCCCTCAGGAATGATTTGGTTAAATCGTCATAGCACATCTAAACAGCACAGTAATAAACTTTTCTGTGATCCCAAGTAAGAACTTGGGTTTAGGGCTTGTGCTTGCCATTCAAGTACATGGTCCTGAGACTGAATCGCCCACGTAAAGCCAGATGTGGCAATGTATGTGCCTGTGATCTTAGCTCTCCAGCATGGAGAGGAGTTGGGAAGATCGGACCTGAGACTCCCTGGAAGCTCATGGGTGCTAGCCTGGCATACACAGCAGAAACAAACAAACAAAAATCCAAGAGACCCTGTCTCAAGGTGGTAGGTAAGGACAGACACCCTAGGTTGTTCAGTGACTGTGACACATGTGCTGTGGTACACATGCATAAACATGTACACACACATACCACACATCCATATATAAAATATATATGAATATATACATGGGCTTTGTTATCATGCTGCCTTTATGAGTTCTGTGGTATCAAAGAAGTTTCTAAACACATCTTGATTTTCTCACCACCAAAACAGGGAAATTGGCAAAATCTCCACGACGAAGTTATGAAAAGCTGACGAGACAATGAACACAGGAAATGCTCAGGTGACAACTGGCACAGAGAAGCTAATAGTTGCTACCCATGTCTATTCTAGTTAGACTACGATTGGTGACAATGACAGCATATCCCCAAATAAGGACAAGCTTGATCTTTGTACATTCATATGCAGAGATGCTCAATATAGCATTATGACAAAATCCCACTGTAGGCTATGATTTCTGTTAAGGGTACTGCTCGAACAGCATTTGGTTTTGGCAAACAGGCTGCAGGAGATAGATTTTCACCTTAGTAATGATTAGACTCCTTTGAGACAAGCACGCGTTAGTTTTATAATAAACAAAAGATGTAAAGAGGGGGACAAAATCTCCATTTATAACTGCAAGGACAGTTAATCCCACCAGGCTTCACATCCCCCTGTCCTTGGCTATAGCCCAAGTGCTAAGCCTTCTTGTCCTTGGCACGCCTCTTCCCTCCATCCTCCCACTGCATCCCCGACTCATCGAATTCCTCCCAACTGCCCCTTCTCACTCCTCTCAGTGTCCTCTAGAAGTGCCACCCAACAACTAACAATTCCCTGTTTACTCATGGTAAACTTTCCCACACAACAGTCTTTAGTCTGCCTCCCCTTCTGGAAGTGCTGAAACCGGAGTCGCGCCGCCGAGTTCACAGCTTTGCCGGCAGTGCCCTCTAGTGGCCACTTTCCGCACTCCTCCACTACAGGCACCCTGGGGCTGGGAGGTGGGGTCTGTGCTCCAGCTTCCCCTGTCTGCTTCCAGACCAGACCGTTTAGTCCTCCATCCTCCGCCAAGAACTCCTCTTTCCAATGCCATCTGGCTACAGCACCCTCTTCTCTCCTCGTCGGTTCTTCTTTTTGGTCAACCCCCACTCCCACATTCAAGGAAGAGTTCAACATCTGGCTTACTGTCTTCTTCTCCACCCCAAGTCCTGACATCAATATTGGTGAGTTTAACGTCCATGGTCCATGTGCGGGACACACCTCCCTCGTAGCCTTACCATGCTTCATCATCATCCACATCCTGCCTGCTGACCTCAAAGCTCCTCTCATTACCTCAGGAGGTTTGCCAGGCTTTCGAAGCTCCTCCATCCATGTTCCCATTCCATCAACTCCCTTTACCTTACTTGCTTCCCCTCTCATTCTCCAAAACCACCCAAGATAAGAGTAGCAATGAATATGTGTGTGTCAGACACATTATAAGCCTATGATGGCTTCTCTTTTCTATTTTAATGCCATGCTCACAGTCATTGTATGAGACGGCTACTGTTGTCCTTTATAAAATGAGGGGATCAGAGAGGTTGAGTGACTTACCTAAAGTCCAACAGTCAGGTTGCAGCAGAAATTAGATCAGAGGCTGCGTGCGTTAGCCTAAGTCAAGGAGCATGGACTTCAAGATTTTGCCTCTATTGACAACTCCCTCGTCACATCCACGAGGCAAAATCCAAAGTCTGGATAAATTGAACTGACAGTCTCCTCCTCTCCAGAGGAAGCTGGATCACTTTGTAATTAGTCCCGCTAGGAAGTCGGTTTCCAATCTCTGTGGAGCCCTCATTTAAAGAATCCTCAGTAGCTGTCCTGACAATGGCATTTTCAAACTTTCTCCACTGCCCTCTGGAGTGAGATGGTCCTCTCTCAGCCACTTTCATACTTAATATTGTAGCAGCCTTTAAGGAAGGATGAGAAGGACAGGGGGTGAAGGGAAATAAAAGTGCCATGGATTGAGTGTCTCGTGTGACAAGGCTCTGGGCCAGGTGTTTGCCTGCAGCATCTCAGAGCAATCCTCCCAGCAGCTCCACAAAGAGCGGTGCTGCCGTGATTCTTTCTGTACAGAGGGGGAGAGGGAGGCATAGAGAGGTGAAGCGCTTGCTCAGGGGACATGGTTTGTAAGTGGAGAGGCCACACTGTCAGTTTGGAAGCCCCCCTCATCTTGAGAGATCGCTGTGATGAGTCCCTCGTTAACTGTTAACTATCTCACACCGTCCAGTCTGGCTTCGAGCTTATTGCTGGGACCACCTTCCTAAAATGAGCATCTGCCTGCGCTCCCACTTTGCTTCCCTTCCAAAGCATTGCCCAGCCTTCCCAATAACCAAGAAATCTTTGATCTTAATGGTTTCATTGCCACGTTGTTCCTTTCTGACTACAGCCATCGCCACCTGCCTAAAACAGGATTACTTTCCAGTCTTCGGTCCCCCTTTCCTGTCTCCCTTAAACGCACCTCTTCTGTGCTTTTTTTTTTTTTGCGGTATTTACACACTGGTTCCAGCATCCTATCATTTCCTGCTGACTTTTCTTGTTTCCTTCAATAAACAGGGAGCAGCTTAAAGGTGGGAAACGTGCCTTTGTTAACCCAGTACTCTCCAGGGCATAGTACAAGGCTCTGCTTAAAACCCAGGTTTGTTGACGACTGACTGACTGAATGAATGAATGGGGTGAACGAGGGAGGAGAAAGCCCTCACTTGGAAAGTTTAGTGACATGAGCTGTATGGT
This sequence comes from Rattus rattus, assembly GCF_011064425.1. Taxonomy (NCBI): domain Eukaryota; kingdom Metazoa; phylum Chordata; class Mammalia; order Rodentia; family Muridae; genus Rattus; species Rattus rattus. The sequence continues at coordinate 95,147,076 of NC_046172.1, forward strand.
ATCTGGCTCTTGGCTGGAGCTGCTGCAGTTTTTCCTTATGACTACAGTGCTGTAAAAAATATGTCTGCACGTGGCTAAAGACGGGAGGAGAAGTTTCCACACAAATTAAGAGTTGTGTTAGCATGGTGAGTTGATGGAGGCTTTTTTTTTTTTCTTTCCTTCCTGTTTGCAAAATGTTCTTTAGCACGACTTTGTGAGTGCTTTGGCAAAGTGGCTGACATCGTAGAACAGCAGTCTGGGGCTGTCATGGAGGGATCGACAGTCCACATGTATTGATGCCCACTGGACCCTCCTCCTGGGTTCTGGGTGCTGTGGGGAGACAAGTGGGTAGGGGTGGCTCATCCTGATTCAGGTTCACATGGCCAGAAACCTTGCAATTTTGTTGCATTTGCTGGAATAAAATGAGAACTTTCAAGAATTTTCCAAGCTCCTGGGTTGAGGTATTTTTTTTTCCTCTCCTAAAGTTGGGCAGCAAACAAAGATGGTTTTTGTTTGCAGTAAACCACTCATTCCTTCAATTTTACATTGCGGAGTGATTTCTGCTGCTGGGGTGGAGGTGGTGGTGGTGGTGATGGTGGTGGTGGTGATGGTGGTGGTGGTGGTGGTGGTGGTCAGGTCTGCTAAACAGGAAAACAAGCTGCCCATACTTGGTTGGTACAGAGGTGACTGAGATGTTCCCCCTCCTGGCTCTTGAATAGCATGTTTAGGAATTTCATTGGCAAAATGATGAAATTGTTCATTTACTGTAGCCGGATTTCCAAAGCTCTATGCCATGAGTTAACCCAGAAGAAAAGGGAAAAAAAAAATCGGGGTGGAAGGTAATGTTCCTAAAGATTCAGATGATGAATGCTCTAATGTTATTGGGCACTTCCTCACCCCACATGGCGCTTCTGTCACTGTGCTCACTCGGGAATGTGGAGATATCTCATTTAAACCCCAGAATGATGTTTCTCCAAGCGATTCTCCTTAGCCCCATTTTAGAGACTGTAAAACTGAGCTTCATATTTTACTTGGAAATTTTGAGACCAGGGTTCAAAAGCAAGCTCAGCTGGCTATCTCTAACCATTTGGCAACCCTGTCTTTCCATTAATATACCCGTAGAGGAACTGGGATATGTATTTATCTTTTTAGTTAACAAACAGTTTAGTGTTTCCCATGTGCTGTGCATATGGCTAGGGCTTTATAAACACTAGTTCATTTAGTCCTTAAAGCCTGTGAGAAGTACTATTATTAATTCCATGTGAGAGGTGCGATCACAGAGGCAGAGAGGTTAAGCCACTTGTTAGGGATCAGGAAAGCTAGCATGTGACAAAGCCAGAGTCACCATCTAGTTTGCTGTGTTCTAGGATCTGGTTCTTAAACTTGATCTTGTGTTGCATCACATAGGTTCTCCTCCAACACAAATCCCCAGCCGATATCCTGCAACCAGGGGTCTCGCACAGCAGTGGTGGTGGGGGATGGTAAATGCTATCTTTTGTCTTGAGGCCAGAGCAGCCTTGGAGGCAGCTTCTGTGAATAGGTGCTGGGCTTGGATTTGAACTGTAGTGTTAGGATTTCAGAGCTGAGCCTCTCTAAACCTTAGGCTCTGCTCCATAGATGAAGAAGAGGCCTTTCACCTTCATGGAGTGAACCGGTGTGATTTTCAGTGTTTTAAAGGTAAGGCAGGCTTCGTTTGCTGCTTGCCGTGCTCCTCCTGCAGGGCTTTTGGAGTGTGGCCTCTTTTCGTTCAATAGAGACACCAAGATAATGCCCTTCCGAGGTAATTTGTGTAAGAGGCACAGGGAGTGTGTCCTTCCCTACCCCACTGCTCACACTTCTCACTCCTACCTCTCCCAACTGGCTCTGTCACAGTCTTGCTCCCTAGAGCCAAGCCTAGACAATGGTGGCAGCTCAGCTGGAAGGAGGGGGAGTAGAGGGGTACCAGGCCCAGCCCACCGGCTTGAAAGCTTCATTTGACAGGGGAGGAGGCACATCTGGTTTGGGTTTTCAATTCAATTCAACAATGATTTATTGTAGGCCTGCCAGCTGCAGAGGGTCTGGGCTCAGTGAGGCAGCAGAGAATCAGAGATAAAGTCAAATCTTGTCTGTGCCCTTAAAGGAGTTTGCTGGGTTCTACAGCTGTGTGGACCCGTGAACGACTTTTATGTGACCCACTTGCCTTTCGTCCATTTTAATCTTTGAACCCTTCCCAATATGTTCCATGATGGGGAAGGGCTCTGGTTACTTCAACTTTACAGGTGAGGGACGTGGGCCTCTGAGAGGAAATGACTGGCCCAAGGTCACACAGTTAGGAAGTGACCACACCAGCCCTGGAACCTAGATGAGACTGCTTCTCAAGTTCACATTCTTTTCTTTTTTTCTTTCTTTTTTTTTTTCCGGAGCTGGGGACCGAACCCACGGCCTTGTGCTTGCTTTACCACCGAGCTAAATCCCCAACCCCTCAAGTTCACATTCTTAACTGCTCCAGTTCCTTCCTTCCTAGAAACAATGAAGATGGCAATAAGTATTTTATGTACTCTGGAGGTCCTGTCTTGGGCTAAGAAGGCTGTTGTTTCTTGGGTCACGTGGCCCATTGAGGCTGTTGTTGGCATTCTCTTTTCCAGAAAATGGATGCTGCTTTGGGAAGGGATGGAGCTGAGATTGGAAGTGGGGCTACTCTAGTTCATCAGCGTGTATCTCAAAAGCCATAGAAGGGAGGAAGGGTGCTCAGGGCTCAGCTGGGAGAGCAGAGCATTTGGCTTTGGCTTCTATGGGCGGAGAGATGTTTGTATAGGTAGTGTTGGCACAGAATGTTTTCTGGTCAGAAGGAATGTTATGAGCAGGAGACTCACCATGATGAGCACATAGCATGGTGATTGACAGGCTACTTTGTCCCTGGGCTACCTTGTGTGTAGAAGGTGCCCCCCAGGTATTGTCCATCCCTTTGTCAAGATGAAAATCATGCTCAATCGGGAAAGGTTTTTCAGAGGACACACAGTCATGCAACAGATGAGCAATTGTACACTAGTCTCTCTCTGTGTACACGAGAGAAGCTAGAAACACAGAAGAATCCTCAGTCTTTGAGCATGTGATGGGGGCCCCCGTGTGGTAGGGGAGACAAGATACACACCCCGGAAAGAGCAGCAGCCAGCCCAGGCAGTCCGCAATCTGGACCAAATGAGTGTTCCCAACTGTCAGATTTCAAGGAGAGCTGGGAGGTGCCTAGAGGAGGAGGCTTCTCCGAGGGGGTGGGTTTGGGCTACAAGGCGTGGATGCAGAGGAAGAAAGGCGAGCTGAAGAGCGGGTGGGGCCACAAGTGTGGCTAGCCTGAAAGGTTCTGCAGAGGTCTCTGTTTTCCAAAACTGCTTCTGTCCCCATCTATGTCTTGATGTTCAGGAGTTTGTTTCAGAAGATGAGACTATGTGGGATCACAGAGAGCCCCTGGGAGCTGGGAAATAGGGCTGGGTACCTGATATTCCTGATCCCTCCAATTTTCTACACTTAGCCTCAATTCCTGGCAGCTCCCCCAGCTGCTGAATTGTATGTGTATGTGTGAGCGGTATTTTAAATTAAGCAGTGAGTGCTTTCAGCTCATCATAAACATGCTAAAAAGCTTCAGCCACGGCTCGAGCCCACCCCGCCCCTTACACACAGGCAGCAGCTGGGGCCACTCGACCCCACACTCTAATGCGCATTGCCTATGACTCACCACCACCACCAAAAAAAAAAAAAAAAAAAAAAAAAAAAAAAAGACTATGTTTCAGTCTCCCTGGGTAGCTGATTCCTAGTTCTGGTGGGAAATCTCAGTCCGAATTTGGAAGGCAAAGGGCCTCAGCCCCGCCCTACTGACTGAGCAGTCTGCAGCATATGGAGCGCCTACTGTGTGCGAGGCATTGTGGGTAAGTCCATTAATCTTTCCTGGCTTTCTCAGCTTCAATATGCATGCAGTCTTGCTTTTATTTTTTACCTCCCTGCCAGGGACCTATGTCTCAGTGACACTGGTCTTTTGCTTAGCTTCTGGAACACGCCCAATTTCTTTTCCTGCCCCAGGGCCTTTGTGCATACTGCTTCTGCCTGGATTACCTTTGCTCTTGCTTCTGGCACGGGAGGCTTCATTTTAACCTTTGGTTCTCAACTTTTTAATGTTACTGTGAAGACGAGGCTTTTTTTCTTCTTGCTAACAATAGTTAGTTATCTCAGTCCCTTCTTAATATTCCTTGTTATCTCTCTGGGTATTTTGCTGTTTATATTTTCTGCTTATTGTATGTTTCACCCATTTGGAATGAAAACTCTAAGAGGCCAGGGGCCTTGTCTCCATGGCTTAGCAATGTGCCCCCTCTCATCCAGAGTGGTGTTTGGCACATAGTAGGCTGACATAAACAAAACCATCTGGGAAATATTTTCTCCCTGAGATTCTTGCCAGACATATGGTTGTTGAGGGAAAGATCATGGCAGATCTGTGTCATTCCGTATGAAAGAAAAAAAAAAAAGTAGGGCTGAAAGGGAGGAGTTTGTTGAAAACAATTCTGTTTTAGAAACCAGTCCTTAGAGTCTCATCCCTAGACACAGTCTTATGAAATTAAACAAAAGGAATAAAAAGCATAAAAAGCTAACTTGTTTTTATTGGGTGTTTTATGTGTGCCAGGAACTGTTCTCAGTTTCTGTACCGATTATCTCATTTAATCCTCATAATAACCCAGCCACGTCAGTTCCTATTATTAGCCCCATTTAACAGATGAGGGAATTGAGGCTCGGAGGGGAGAAGCAGAGTGCCTAAGGCCACGTAGTTATAGAGAGGCAAACCCAAAAGTTGAACTTGAGGCAGTCAGAACAGTGTGTGAATTAAATTATCCACACCACTTGAAGCCCCCATACCACCCCAGAGAGTGTGTCTCCAACAGTGTGAGCAGGACTCTTTGTTTCTTTCTGTGGTAGGGGTGGCACCCCAGGCCTTGCGCACATTGGGCATGCAATATACCACTAAGTTCCCTTGTCTTTGATTGCAATGTTTTTTACCTGGCTGTCCTTCCCGTGGACTTGGAGCTTCTCAAGTACAGCGACTGAGATTTCTTCCAGTTTCCCTGAACTTGTTCCAGAATAGGTCCCGTCAATATTTGTGGATGGAATGAAAACTCATCAGGGAGTGAGTGGATCGCTGTTACCTTCTTTTCTTCTGGCTTTAGCGTTATAGACTTATGTTTATTTCACTGGTGCAGGGTAACACTGGGGACCAGAGTGGTCTGGTGGAAGGAGTCTCTCTGACCACAGGGTACAAGGAGCACCAGTTCTTACTGGGCCAACCTGTGTTTTAAGAGCACAGTGCTTGATCCAAAGGATTTCATTTTGTCGTCAGTCTAAAAAGTGGCCGGACCTGTTTAGGACTTAAACAAACTTTCAGTGTTCAAATCCTATCTCAAATCCTTTGCAGAACGATGCAGGGTGTGGGGAGGCAGAGAGAGGGGGAGGTATAAATAAACAAATACCCACAAACTGGCTGGCTTTTAAAACAGAATTTGCTTCAATCAGTGCTGTGCCTCCGTCGTTGAGAACAAGTGGGAACTTTCATACTGAATGGTTTTACCCACCCCCATCCCCACCCCCAGGCCAGATGAATGGCAGGAGTTTTGGCTGGGGAGGCAGGTTTCCAATCCCAGCCCACAGTTAGCTGCCCTACTGTGCCCCATCCATCACACACATGGCTCTGAACGACACACCCAGACGTCGTATCCGCTGCTTCGGCTCTCAGAAATAATTGGGTCATTGTTTTATTACACTAGCGAGAGGGCTGTGAGCCCGTTAGGATTATGTCACTGATATTTTTCTGAAAAGGCAATCATGATATGCTGTTCATTGAACACAGCTGGGAATGCAACTCTGTCAGTGTTTGAGGTGCTCCCCCAGCACCTCAGACTTTGCTAAATAGCCCAGCCACTGTGAGTGAATCTCAGGATGCTTGCTTGCAGACACCTTTGCAACACCTCCTCCGGCTTCAAAAGCCCAAGCAGGATTGGACTTAACTTTCATGCCCCGAGCCCAAATTCCTGCCTGAAAGGAAAAGAGGCTTTGCTTTTCATGTGCAAAGGAGCCAGGCCTTCTAGTGACAGAAGGCTGGAAGCCAGTGTTGTTTGTCCTTTAACTGCTGACTGGGGGCCAAGGACAGTGCTGGCTCAAGAACAGACAGTGTTGATGCTTGTGGGACAAGATTCTCGGCAGATGGGTCATGCATCAGGGTTCAGCTGTGCCTTCTCGTGAGCGCTAGTGTCAGCAGAGCCTACACCTCGTTGTAGGGGCTGTGAAACTTGAGCCAGTCAAGAATATTTGTGCTTATCAGCAAGTAGCCATGCAACGTTATCCTTCTAAATAGGGACATTATTAGTTTGGATTCTAGAAGCATAAATGGAGTCCAGGTTTGGAGGCTATCTTTCTTATTGCAACGCATCGGTTACTCTCTCCTACCGCTGTGCTAGCTGGAATTTTAGGGCATGTGGCCATTAAGGTACTCTTTAAAGGAATCTATGGTAGGCACCTGTCCATTCCCCTTCTGGCCTCACTATTTGCCAAGCCAGCACTGTATCCTTGCCAGCCACCTTGAGGTGTGACAGCCAGAGCTGGCTTGATAAAGCAACTTTGCCAAAAGGATGGAGTAGCTCAGAAGCAAATCTCCAAGTCCTAGTCACCATAGTTCTAAAGAGTTTGCATTCCTGAATGCTTGTTGGCAATTGACTCCAACCACTTTGCCTTCAAAGTATTTGGACTTAGTTGTGTTCCTGGTTTCTGCTTTGGATCTGTCTTTTCTTTCTGGCTGTAGTTTCCCTTTCTGTAAAATGGGGTTCCTGCTAGGAGCAAATAAGAAAACACAGCCAGACCTGGCATAGCGCCTGGCATCGAGTAAGTGCTCAATAAATGGTAGCTGTCAACTCCTTTGCCCTGTCCAGACTGCTCCTGGCTCTGTTCTCTGTATTTCCAATAGTGGCCTGGATCAGGGCCTGTTAACATCGCTGATTGGCAACCTAGGTCATTTGCCCCTCAGACAAGTTGGGCGTTCTTCTCTGGCAGCCTTCTGTTGTCATTACCTGTCGCTGTAACGCACTCACTATAACCACACGTGGACATCTGCCAGCTGCTGACATTAACCTATCAAATCCTGGCACATAATAAGTTTGCAGACAGGAATTTGCATGTTGGGGCCAAATATAAGACTAGGAGGCAAAGCGATATTTACTTTCCCTTTCCCAGTTGTGAACAAATCACCCATATTCTGGTAAAAACCAGATGTTTCACGCCCATGACGACAGTGCAACTTAGCAAGCAATCGATTACAAAGAACACAGTGGTTTAGTCATCAGAAATGTAACCTCCAGGTCACTTCTCGATTTTCCTAAAAGTGGCTACTCCACGTGGGTAGTTCTCCTTTGAAAAGGACAGCCATGTTTGCTACCAAAAACTTTTTATTCATGTTTTAATTGGGAAGAGCCAGAAATACTTATATATTTTAAGGGGTTTCTGATTGCTTTAAGTTGCAGGGAGTTTAGATAGTAGGAAGATAACTCACCTGCTCTTTGAAAATGTTGTTTAACAACTTTGGCAGATGGCCAATCAAAAATACAGACAGAGACACACACAAACAGAGACACAGACACAGACCACACACACACACACACACACACACACACACACACACACACACACACACACACACACACGTTGAGACGGGTAATGCAGGAATCTTGACTGATATAGAGGTATATAGAGGTACATGTCCAAACAAGAATAGGGTAGGGGGAAAGCACAGGAGAGAAGAAAAGACAGAGTTTTGCAGCCTTGGTTTTACCCTTATGCCACCTCACCAAAGTGTGTTCCCTATATGGTCAAAGAGAACAGATGTGTGGTGATATGGTGACAACAGACTTTCCTGCCAGGGTCAATTGGTCAGTCTGAGAGCTTTGCTGGCCTGGGAAGGCCACAAGGCCAAGGACACAGGATCAGTCTAGTATGCTACCAGGGTCAGTTGTCAAGCACATTGGCTGTTTTTTTTTTTTTTTTTTTTTTGTGGATTTGGTGCTGATCCCTTTGCTTGAGTCTCCTTGCTAGTGAGGAGGGTAGGGAAGGAGCAGATACAAGGAGCTACTCTGTATTCTCACTTGTGCTTGTCTTTGTAACACTCCTTCACAATCTAGGAGACTCTCAGGTCCATGAGCGATGCGGCCATCATGGGCAAAGCAGGCCTCTTTCTATGCACTTACTGTGAATGGTCGTTTCTTGTCAAGCCAAGAATTGAAGCCATCAATTTTCTGTCGTTTTCAATGTTAGCTGTTATATGCTAAGAAGCAAGAGCTTAATTGCACACCTAGCTCTATTTATTTGTTACTATTAATGTCAATAACATCTTTTGCATGTGGTCAGGCTGATCTTGAACTCATAATTCTGCTGCCTCTTCCACCAAATGCTTGGATTATAGAAGTGTACTATTATATTTGCTTCTGGGACCATTTTTTTTTAAAAATACAGAGTCCCATGTAGCCCATGCTGACTTTATTATGCTACATAATTCAGTATGTAGTTGAGGATGACTTTGCGCTTCTGCCTCTACCTCCTCAGGTTGGTAACTACAGGTATATACCACCATGACTGGTTTACTGAACCAAATTTTATTGGGAATTACATATTCCTTTTCCAGATTTAATGCAGATGCTAAAGGTAGTCTGTAGTTTCTTTCATGCCATTTTACGGAAAATACCCATGCATTAACACATCAAATAGCTTTTCTGAGTCCCTTATTACAGATGAAGTGCTGCGCTATGGTATACTTTCTACGCCGTATCTTATGCTATCCTCACCAGAGTTGTGAGATGGGTACTATCATTATCTTAATTTTACAACGAAAACACTGAGGCCCAAAAGCATAATACACAGTCACACAGGTTCACAAATGGAGAGCTGAGATTCAAACCTGGGTTTTTCTGCCTCAATTACACTACATTTTCTCCATGCAGTGCATTTTCCTTGAGGACAACATTCATCTGTGGGGGGATTTCCCTATGGTGTTGTCACTGATTCGACTCTCCCTTCTCCTCTCGCTCTCATTTCCCTCTCCTCCCCCTCCTCTCCTTCTCTCCGTCTTCTCCGTTTGCTCTTTTCCTTTCTCCTTCTGTCTCCTTCCTCCCCTCCCATCCCCTTTCTCTTCTACTTCTTTCTTCTCCTCCTCTCCTCTTCCTATTTTCTCCTCTTCCCCATTCATCTCTTCTTTTCCTTCTTCATTCCTTTTTTCTCTTCGCCCTTATCTCACCCATCTTTTTGTCTATACTGCTTGTCATGTGCCATGTAAGATGGGGGACACTGGCAACTTGGGTAGGTTAGTGGCCAATATAGCTGAACATTCTGCCAACCGTGTGCTGGCCACACATCAGCTAACCATGCTATTGTTGCTTTTGCTCTCAAGGGGGTCATAGAGCTTGGAGGAAGACAGGCATGGGAAACACAAACTTGAACTTATTACAATGTGCTTGACCTAAAAGCCAAGCATGGCCTTGGTGTTGTGTGCATAGCAGGATATGTGTAGACAAGGACTCTGACAGGTTTGAAAGAGGCGCTCAGGAGGCAGAGACCAAAAAACTCCTCCAAGTCTGAGGACAGCTTACATAGTGTGTTGCCGACCCAGCCGGGACTATGGAGGAAGACTGTCTTAGAAAAACAAAACAAAACAAAACTCCATATAAATCACAGAAAATAACAACAAGAACAACAATCCCCCAGAAAACTCACTCAAGTAGTCACCAAACCACCACAATAAAATCTCACTGGCAGGAAAAAGAGTAGGAAAATGCCCATTAGTTGCCTATGATGAAGTATAGTAGGGGTTGTACATTAGTAGTTGCCTGTATTTTCTCTGTCTTTTTCCTTCCTTCTCTACCTCCTAGTTCCACATTTTCTCAGGTTTCTATAGAAAGCAAGCCTCCCCCCACCCCACTAGAGTCAGCTTGGACTGTCACGGGGTATGGGGGGGGGCACCAAGAATGGCAGGCCTAGGGCAGTGAAGTGCTAGCTGAGGACATCGATAACCATGTTGGTGAAAACCAGCTTTGGCCAAAAAGCCTTGTCATTTCTCAAGACATTTGGTGCTTCTTGTAATGACCCAGTTACTTGAGAAGCCTAGCATCTCATACACACAAGGACGGGTTGCCATTTAATGAGCACCTACTAATTATCAAATCCTTACTCAACAATGCCCAAATTTCCCCCATTTAATGTAGGTATGAGGCTTAGAAAGATTCATTATTTTTCCAGGTGGATTCAGCTAGTTAGAGTTGTAATTTGAAACCCAATGCCTGGATTTCTAGGGCCAGAGCTGTTAATTCCTACATGTAATGAATGTCTGTTGAAGAAAAAAGCAGATGGATGAAAGGACATATGTATTAATTAACTTCACTTTAATAAACATTTACCGAATGCTCTGTCAGCCCCTATGCCAGACATCAAAACACACACAGACACACACACACACACACACACACACACACACACACACACACACACACACACAGAGAGAGAGAGAGAGAGAGAGAGACAGAGAGACAGAGAGACAGAGAGACAGAGACAGAGAGACAGAGAGACACAGAGAGAGAAACAGAGACAGAGACATACACTCAGAGATTACATGGCATCTACCATAAAGGAGCTCATAAAAGCACTTTTTACTGTAGTATGACTTGTGCATAGAAGTAATTTGAGTTTCTTGAATAGCAGTTTTTTAATGATGCTCTATGTAACTTAAGTCTCAGTCTCAGACCTCTCTCTCTGAATACGTGTGTGTCTCTGTCTCTGTCTGTCTGTCTGTCTGTCTGTCTCTCTCTCTCCCTCTCGCTTGCTCACTCACTTGCTTTCCCCTCTGTGGTATGGGCTTGTGCTCCCCACCAGAAAAGGGTCTCAAATGATTAATCATCAATTCGACCACAGCATAGCCTCTAACGGACAGCCCTGCACCTCCTATCCCATTAGCTAACTCTTCTTCCTTTTATCATGTGTCCACTTGGTTGGATTCTTCCCAGGATGAAAGTTATCTGTTACCCTGATGCACAATTATCTCATCCATCACTCCTGTGGGTCTTGCTGATTCCTAGCAGTCTACTTGCCCATGGAGGAGACTTAGAAATAGTCACAAAGATAATACACTGGAAAATTGTTCAGTTTTTGTTCATTTTTTATCCATGCAGAATGAATTCCTTTGCAAGCTGTCCTGTTTGCTGTGCTTGTTTCATTAGTTATATAAGAGCATGTTTTAAATTTTTCACGTGGATGTGAAACATAACTCTCCATTGGCTTGTTTTTGTAGACAGGGTCTCACTATTTAGCTCTGTATGGCCTAGAACTCACCAGAACTGGACAGCCCTAGAACTCTGCAAACTGGGCTGGTCTCAAATTCACAAAGATCCACCTACTTCTGTCTCCATAGTGCTGGGATTAAAGGCATGAGCCACCCACACCCAGCTAAAAAATGATTGCTTGACTTAAAAATAAAAACGCCTCTCTAGGCAACAGCATTCTACAACTTTGTTAAAATGCAAAGGAATGAATGGATGGAAAGATAATTAGATAAGCATACTTAGGGGTATAGCACGCTTTGTACCCGGGGCTCAGGTGTCTGATCTTCCTGTCAGGACAATTGCCATTTCCCTTTACTTTGCATGCATTTGGATGGGACTCCCATGTTGAATATGGTTGAAGTAAAACTCATGGTACACACAGTAGAGAATGTTGTCTGTTAAAGTCTGAGATTCTTGCTAAAGCCATGTGGGTAGAAATGCTTTCCTCCTCTATGCCCATTAAAGCCTGCTAGCTAACACACTATGCTTTGCTTTTGAGGCATAGGGTCCAGGCTGGCCTGGATCTCAGTATCCTCCTGCCTTAGAATTGACAGGACTTGGATCCCTCAACCATACCTTCCCTTCTTTCTTTTCCTTTCCTTTATCTTTCTTTTGTTCCTGACAAGATTTCATGTAACTCATGGTGGCCTCAGAATGCTAGGTAGTACAAGATAACTTTGAACTTCTAATTCATCTAAATCCACTTCCTAAGTGCTGGGATTATAAGTGTGCACTACCATGCCCAGTTTATACAGTGCTGGGCCTTGAACCCAGGGCATTGTAAATTCTGGGTAAGCACTCTATGGACTGAACTATATAGCCCCAGCACAGATTTAACTTAACAACAACAACAAAACTCTTAAAGACATTTATTTATTTATTTACTTATATATTTATGTGTGTGGGTGTTTGTGCATGCATGCATGCACACATAACACGACATACATGTCAAAGTATGAGGACAACTTGTGGACTCAGTTTTCTCCATTAATGATGTGGGTCCTGGGGGTCAATCTCAGCTTGTCAGGCTTGACATTAGATGCCTTTACTCACTGAGCCATGTCACCAGCCCTCATATTTAACATGCCTAGTACAACCGGGATTATCAATTATCTAAGGCAAGAAAACCAAGGCTTCTTTTTCACGCTTGCTCTTATCTTACTTCTATATTCAACTAATCTCTGTGCACTGCCACACCTATATCCACTGAATGGGACCCATCTTCTTCATTCCACTTCCTTTGTTCAGAGATTGGCCTTTCCCAAGCATTTCTTGAAATAGCTTCCTTCTGAAAATTAACCTTCCGATCCCTACTTTAATGCCTTCAAGACTCCCACACCATCCTCCTTCCAACTTCATCTCTCCATCCTCTTCCTTCTCCTTATTCTCCTCCCTCCTCCCCCATCTCTGGCCCCTTGTGCTATAATTTCCTGAGTTCAATTAGTGATGTGATGCCCATATGTGCATGGTTTTAGGGCCATCCACTGGAGCATAGGCAACTTACCAGGGTCTACATCGTTGAAGAAGGCTAGTCAAGACCCTGCCCTCTAAAAGCCATAACTTGTTGAAAGCTCCACTGTTAGGAGTGGGACCTTCTTGGCTCCTCCCCAGTCTATGTTGGAGTATCAACTGGCTTGATCTTGTGAGGGTCTTGTGAAGGCAACCACAGAATCTGATGAGCCCTCTCACTTTCTTCCCCTCTGTATGCATTCTCTCCAAAGGAATCTGAGTGAGCTTTCAAATACTCAAATAAGATCATTTCTACTTAATCCTTGTAAGTGGATTTTCAACATCTGAAACTCGTGGCTCTCAGAGTGAGGTTCTTAGGAACAAGAGCACCAGTGATACTGACAACTGAATCAGATATAGGGAGTGTCCACCTCTGACCTGTATTTAACAAGCCCTCTAGGTGATTTTCATAAGTACTCAGATTGAGAACTTGGCTTCCTGAAGTTGTGCCTGCACGCTAGAACAAACTGGAAAGGCTTTTAAAAATTCCAATGACTTCCCTGCAGACAAATTAAATCAGAGTTCCTGGTTGTAGGATCCAGTCATCAATATTTTAAAGCTTTTCAGGTGATTCTAATGGTGAATGAAAGCCAAGAGCTACTATAAGTATGAAGTCCCAACTCCATAACTTGGCACTTAAGGTCTCTTTCCCTGGTCAAATCTTCCTGTGCTCTCCTCAGTCATTCTGGAATGTAATCATGCAGCACCACTAAGAATTGCCTTAGAGTCATGCATATAGGCACACATCACATACAACGCCTTGCCTTTTACTTCCTGCCTCCCTTTACCTGGCTGACACTTTCTCATCCAGAGCACATATTCCTTTTTTTTAAAAAAAAGATTTATTCATTTATTATATATAAGTACACTGTAGCTGTCTTCAGATACACCAGAAGAGGGCATTGATGGTTGTGAGCCACCATGTGGTTGCTGGGAATTGAACTCAGGACCTCTGGAAGAGTAGTCGGGTGCTCTTAACCGCTGAGCCATCTCTCCAGCCCATCACAGCACATATTCCTTTGTGGAAGATATTTCCCTGATCCACCACCCCAATCTGAGTTAGCTTTCTCTCCTCCAAATTCCTCCATATCATTGCCTTTGGTAGGCCATCTTGTTATTCTCTGGTTAGTTGTCTTGCTTTACCTAGTTGAGCTTTACCAGATGAGGGCTATGATCCTCAGCCTACAATACAGTTATCTGGTTCACAGGTTTGTTTCGGTAGGTTTTGCTATTTGGTTATCTCTCCCTGGGGGTGTTGTTCTCCACCTTGCTCATCAGGTAGAGTTCTAGTCCAGTTTCAAGGTGCAGTCTAGATGGTGCTTTTCTGATTTATTTAATCCTGTGTGGGTTAGGTACCCTGCCTTGAGGCCCTTAATGTGTGTGTGTGTGTGTGTGTGTGTGTGTGTGTGTGTGTGTGTGTGTGTGATTGTGTGTGCAGGCCAGAGCAGGACATTAGGTGCCTTATTCTATCACCTTCAAACCTGCCTTGAGACAGGGTTTTTTTTTTTTCAGTGAACTAGAGGTGTGCTATTTTGGCTAGGCTGCTTGACCACTGGCCTCTTGTGGTCTATGTGTCTCCATTCCCCCGATGCTTGGGTTACAGGCATGAACAGGGCTCTTGAATGTGCCTAGTCTTACATGGTAGAAAGTGGAGAGTGTGGCTGCAAAAGGCCTATTCTTGTGGAGGTTACTGGGGTCCTTGCTCTGCAGACAGGGAGGCCTCATAGTGATTTAGCAGTAGGGGGTACTGTGACTCTCATTTTAGAAAGCCATATCACTGAGGAAAGGAAGTGTTCAGATGAGTTGGAGAAGGACATGTTGAAAATTAATCAGGAGGCTATTGTGATAAAACAATAGGAGCCTGGACAGACATAGTGGCAGAGGACAAAGAAGAAGATAAGGATGCTTGGGAACGCCATTATTCATTCTTTAGATGTTTACTAAGCAACTGCTATAGGCACTGTGCTAGCAGCTTGGATTCAGGAATGTAACCCTTACCTCAAGCCACTCACAGTTCAATGAGGGAAGCAGATACATAAACAAACTATTAGAGTCTCAAGTTGCCGTGGGCCAGGGTAATATTATACATAAAGTATTATAACAGCTTAGAAGACAATTGGCAACATGCCTTAGTATGTAGTAGCACTTGCTTTGCAAACATGAAGACTTGAGTCCAAATCCCAAGCACCCGTAGAAAAGTACAGGCATGGCCGTGCCTGCATGTAACCGAAGCATTGTGAGGATGGAGACAGGCAGACCTCAAGAGGCCACTGGCCAGGCAGCCTAACCAAAACATCACACTTCTAGTTCACTGAGAAACCCTGTCTCAAGGTATTGAGGTTGGTGCTGCTAGAATATACCTGGTCTAAAATGAGAGCGAGAGGGCTTCCTGTTCAAAAGGAGCTGAGGATCTCAAGATGATGACAGACTATTAAGTGAAAGCAGGACCCTGTTGAACAGTATCTCATGTGATGGCCCAGGTCTGTCCCTGTGTCCTTTTTTTTCTTTTCTTTTTCTTTTTTTTTTTCCGGAGCTGGGGACCGAACCCAGGGCCTTGTGCTTGCTAGGCAAGCGCTCTACCGCTGAGCTAAATCCCCAACCCCTGTCCCTGTGTCCTTTGTGCTCTCCAGATGCATGCATTCTTCCTTGCACTGATTCACAGCTCATTTGCTCTCCAGCTCTCTTAGGGCTCTTTCCAGCTTCTTCCTTTTCACAGGGGAGTGCAAAGGTTCTCTTTGCCACCACAGATCCACCCAGACTTCAAAGACTTACTCACCTCTCAGTTTCAACCACTCAAGACCTTTGTAGTTTCTAGTACACAGTCAGATCTCAATACATAGTTTCTTATGTGTGGTCTGAATTTTTAGCTACTTGAGGGCAAGGACTTGAAACTATGTCTGCCTGTACTCATGACTTGATGAGGAAATGCCCTAGTTCTAATCACTGAGCCTGGCAAAAAATACACCAGCCACTGCAATCCTGACTTGAGTTCATTATTGCTAACCGTAACATGGAAGGAATTAGTTCTCAGAGTTCCATTTTCACTCTCTGTAAAAGTATGATACTTAGAAAAACAATATGTTGTGCTAGTATCTTCTTCTATGCTAATGTTTGCAAAGGTTTTTGTTTTATAATTCCTATAAAACATATTTCATTTTCCCATAATTGTCATACCTGAGGTCTTTGAGGATCTAATTCTGTTTTCCTTGTCCCTGACTTCATTGTATGTTTTGTAATTTTTGATTATGAGTTCATGTTCAGCCAGACTTTACCTTGGTAATCCTACGAAAACTAGTTTGAGGGTGTGTTTCTCCAGGGAGGATTTATGTTTGCTTCATCTAGGTGCTTCAGGGCACTATTAATCCAGGACTGCTTTGGAGGAATTCTTTAGTCCGAAAGGCAGGGTTCATATGTTCTTTGTTTATATAGCTCCAATGCTTAGCTCAGGAACTTTTGGGCATTCAGCGTGTATTCGTTGATTGAACAGATGAGTAAATAGGGCACTCTCTGTTTTTCCTGGAGGCCCAATAAGAAATAATAACCGGCAGTGCTAGCAAAGGTCAGTAGATCTAGCAGGAAAATAAGAATTGCTAACAAAAAATATTTATTTTTATTTTATGTACATAAGTGTTTGCCTACAAATACTCAAGTGTACTGCATGGTACCTAGTGCCCGTGGAAGCTAGACAGGGGTGTCACATGCCCAGAAACTGGAGTTCTGGATGGTTGTAAGCTGCTGTGTGGGCGCTGAGAACCTAACCTGGGTCCTTTGCAAGACCAGCATGTGTTCTTAACCCTTAAGTCGTGCTTCCGGCTTCAATTGCTAATATATTTTTGAGTTATGTGCCAGATGTAATTCTGAAGGTTTTATTAATTATCCAATTTAATAAAAAATTAAATTCTCTGTCTCTGTCTGTCTGTCTCTGTCTCTGTCTCTCTGTCTCTCTCTGTCTCTGTCTGTCTGTCTGTCTGTCTGTCTGTCTGTCTGTCTCTCTCTCTCTGCGCACACACGTGCATGCCAATATGTGTGATAGTGTGGATACGGAAATTGGAGTACAACAAGTGGGAATTATTGCCTTCTACCATAGAGGTTGTTGTGATATGACAATTGAATTCTGGTCATCAGCCTGGGCAGCAGGTGCTTTTACCCTCTGAGCCATCGTGCCAGCACACAACCATCTAGCTTTTTAATAGTTCTTATTCTGTGGGGTGGGTGCTTTATCGTTTTCAATTTGCTGAGGAGGTGCACCAGAGGCAGGTGAACTGAGCACCTTAGGCAAAGTCACACAGCCAGAGAATGGAAGAACTTTAGTGAGAGTTTAGGAATTCTAGAAGCACGGAATCATGGAAGAGAGCTCACACTAGCAGTGCCAGGGCAATGGAATGGTAAATTTCAGTACTGTCAAAGGGACTTCAGAGCTACATAATAAGTCATATCAGGTACAGGATGGAGCTTGACATGGTCTTTTATTATTAACAACAATAATAATAGTGTTTCAATGTTGTCTGTCTACCAGCAAGAAAAGAAACAGGTTGAAGGGAGGAACCACTGAATATTGGATTCTGTTTGACTCAGTATAGATTTGCTAAGTGAACGCTTTGAAGTTAAATGTGAGGACTTTGAACAAGTTACGTCACATCCTGTTTTTGTCACATCCTGTTTTTAACTGTTTTTTTTAACTGAAATTACTGATGAATCTTTCACTTTGCATTGAAAACCTAAAAATGTCTAGATGTGACTGTTACATGAACGGTGCACTCCTAGGGTTTCCACAAAAGAGGAAGGAAGAAAATTGGTCTGCTGGCTCATTGTATGTCAACCTGAAACAAACTAGAGTCCTTTGGGAGGGCGGAACATCCATTTAGAAAATTTAGACAAGATTGGCTTGTAGGTAAGCCTCCTGGTCATCATATTGACAATTCATATGGTAGGGTCCAGCTCCCTCTGGGTGCTGCCATCCCTGGGTTGCTGGTCCTGGGTTCTATAAGAAAGAGGACTGAAGAAACCATGGCGAGCAAGCTAGTAAGCCAGCAAGCAGCATTCCTCTGTGGCTTCTGTTTCAGCTCCTACCCTGACTTCCTTCAGGGATAGAGTGTGGCAGGAGGGCTGTAGTAACCATTTCCTCCCCACACTGCTTTTGGTTATGGTGTTTTATGTGAGCACTAGAAACCCTAACTGAGACACTTGGCTTCTGCCTTCTTCAAGCCCCAGGTTGTCAGAAAACCAAAGTCCACTGTGTTTGTTCACCTTTAAAAAAAATAAACAAAAACGCTAT
The DNA here is from genome assembly GCF_011064425.1 of Rattus rattus. Taxonomy (NCBI): domain Eukaryota; kingdom Metazoa; phylum Chordata; class Mammalia; order Rodentia; family Muridae; genus Rattus; species Rattus rattus. Next base: position 95,165,199 of record NC_046172.1, read on the forward strand.
TCAAATTTAGGAGGGCCCAGAGGAAATGGAGCTTTTCTTTACTCTTGCCAAAACCATGGAAGAATTTGTATGTGGGGTCTCTGTAAACAGTCTGGGTCTCTGGGTCATCAACTCCAGCACTCCTCTGATGAATGAAATCTCCCCATCCTACTAGACTTGATTAAGTATTCACTGGGGTTTGCAGTGAGCTTGGAGATAGGGCTCTAAAATACAGAGGAATGGGGTTCAGGAGTGAGATAGAGTCTGAGGTGCTGGCTGAGGGATGGTGGCCATAGGAAGGGGGGGTGTCAATACAAGAGCTGCAAAATACTGACAGTGGATTAGGAAGGGGAATCTTGGAAAAGGAACAATAAATACACTCTAGGTCAGTTCCTTTTTAAGACACCCCCCTCCCCCGGCAGAATCAATTTGCTAGGCTCTAGTTTTAGATTCTCACAGTTTGGGCAGTTAGATCCAGTTTGGTACTTAGTTTCCAACTTGATCATTCTTGTGTGGGGGCGGCAGTGAGAGGATGAAGGGGAGAAATATGGCACTCTGTAGTGAACAGAGGCCCTGGCATCAGGAGTTTGCCTTATTCTTCTGGGAGATATGCAGCAGGTCTCTCTTGCGTGTGTACCTGCATTAGCAGACCATGCCCTACCATTAGAAATCCATCCCAGGCAAGGTTCTTATTGGAGACATAAATGAAGGCCATTTTGACTTTGAGGAGTACCAGGAACATTAAAACAACTAGAGGGGGAGGATGTCTGAAAGAGATTCGGGAGTTTGGAGCATGTAGGTGAGAGTGCTCAAAGAGAGTACAGAGAAAGAAAGGCAGAAGAAAGGGCTTGTGCAGCTAACATGGTCTGAAGGGTGTGGGGGTGGGGTGGGAATACAGCTTGGGAGTTGGAAGGGTTTGGTGAGGGTACATGTGTTCATTCATCCATCCATTCATTCAACATTTATTAAGCTTTATGCCAGATATAGAATTGGAGAGGAAGTTGGGGATTTAAGAGGGAGAAGAGTTGAGAGGGGATCCCTGGGTGGATCCAGATGAAGGAGAAGGGAGGAGCTAAGTGCCTGCGCTCCCGCCTGCCAGGAGAGCACATCTGTTAACACAAAGCTGCATCTGTATCAGAGCCAGCTCTCTTCCCTGCTCCGTCCCCTCCTTTTTACCCACCCTAAGATCGGGAGCCACATGGCGGGCTTCCTACTTCCACGAACACTTCCCACCCCCGACCCCAGCACAATGTTCTTTCTAGGCACTCAGTTGTGTCTCCAGCACCCCTGTCGCCCCACCCCCAAGAGCTCAAACAACTCCAGAGGCAGGTCGGGGTGGTAGTGTTGGTGGTAGGGAGGGTTGACAGTTTAGAGAGGAGAGCCAGAGAAGGCGCTGTTTGTCTGTCTGTAATTAGCTCCAGCTGCTGTTCTGAAGCAGCGTTGGGGGGCTGTGAGGAGTGGAACGCACGCGGATGAGCCTGTGTGTGGCGCCTCATCGCTATCGCTCTATTTCTCAATGGATTGCACGCTGGCTGCAGCCCTGTTGCCACGCAACCCCCTCCTGTCCCCAAGGATCCCAAAGGACAGAGTGTTCCACAGGCTGCACCAGCTTGATTCGTTAATGCTGCTAAGCAGAAGGACAACAAATATAGGCCCCCATATGTCCTGGATACACAAGTCCCGGCTCTCTTCCCCCACACCCTCTTCCTGAGTGTTTCCTGGTGAGTGAAGCCTCAGCACTTGAAATTAGCAACACTTCGCTTCTGCACAGCCTTTTGGCAACCAACTTTTGCAGCTGCCCTGCCATGCATGCATTCCCAGACAGCCTGGAGGGGCAGCATTATACAGGTGAGGACACGGAGGCCCAAGGAAGTGGAGAGATTTGCATCTGGTTACTCTGATGGTGGTGGTAGGATACATCTCTGCGGTATGAGTTCATGGGTTCCTGGCCTGGCGGCACACCCCCATTAAAGTGCAGCCAAAAGGGCTTTTCCTGGGTGGCTCTAGTTGTTGCTGTCTGTCTGTTCATGAGAAACTTTTAGCTGTAATCTAGCATCTGCCTCAGCCATCAACTGAAAATGCTGATGGTGCTGATAACTAGGAGTCCTAAGGCCAATAATTTATTTAGTGCATGTCACATGCTCACCACAGTGTTGGCACTTTTGGGGGACACAAACTGCAGTACAATATCGCCTCTGTCCTGGGAGAAATGGTAACTTAAATCAGGAGCTACTCTTTAGATGCCAGCTCCAAAGGTAACCCCAACGGATTCTCTCTTGCACTAACCAGTCCGTTATCATGGATAATGAAGCAGGGAGAGGATGGCTATGTCAGAGTAATGAAGGGTAGAAAAATGAATGAATGAAAGAAAGAAAAAACTAGAGTTCCCACTAAATATCAGGCACAGTGTAGAGTAGGAATTCTGAATGTATGCCACCACACTATATTCATAGTATACACACACACACACACACACACACACACACACACACACACACACACACACACGCACGCACACACACACAAACATGCATGCATGCACAAACATCACCATAGAGCATGGAGTAACCCTTTGATCGTAGCGACTTCCAAAGTCACATGAAGAGCTTAGAACATTTTCTGACCCTTACAAAGCACTGAATGGATGCTGAGTAGTCTGTCTTTATCTTATCTGCATGAATACTATCCACATCACTTTACTCATTCACTATAATTCCAGGAGGTAGCAGTTATCATTTGCTTTCCCAGACTGCAGACAAGGAAACCAGTATTTTATTGTAAACGATCCAAAGGTTCAGAGAAGATACACGATCGTCCAGTATACTCCCAGCTAGGCTTTGGGGACCTACTCATCTCCAAGGGTGCAGAGGCACACATAAAACCTTATGGAGTAGTGGCTGCTGAAGTCAAAACAAATACCTTATTCATGGGGCAGTGGTTGATGGTAACGGACCCCATACCTGAGGAAGTTAGCAAAGACGGAAGTTAGTTAGAAAGATGAAAGAGGTTCAGCAGGAACCTGAGGGATGGAAATTTTTGTCACAAACAGTAATGGGGGAATGGAAGGGCACCTCAGGCAGAGAGGTTATGTTTGTGTGAAAGTGTGGGGCATTCAGTGTCATGTGATTGGTAGCAGTGGAGGAGAGTGGGGGAGGTGGCTGGGGTCAGTTATCCCGAGCTTCCTTGGCCAAGATGAGAGCTTTTGTTCTGTGAGCAATAAGGAACTAATGAAGACTTCTGAGGAGGAGGACAGTTCTGGCAGCGCCAGGGGTAAAGGACAGGCTGAAAGGACGGAGCCGGAAGGCAGCCTGAGCATCTGATTGGCCCAGGCAAGCGAGGAAATTTCTCTGGACCAGAGACTGTGGCAGTGAATTCTGAGAGGAGGGGATGGCTTCAGAATGTCACGTGTCAATGGCTTCCATACATGTCAATACGTGGAAACCACGGGACTGGGTATCGCTGGGTCAAGGTGGTGGTGGTGGATGTGACAATGATCCTGACAATCCAGTTTGGGCCTGTGGTGACACTGTCAGTGGGGAGGCAAGGAGTGATGGAGATAGGTGACATTTGACAGGTTCAGCTTGGACCTCCTGAGTTTGGGGGTATCATGGAGCTTGTAGGTGGCTATGTATAGCAGTAAGAGGAGAATCTTGGCTTAGAGCCCAGGCAAGGCTTGGAGGCCAGATGGTACTGGTGGACCTCATGGTTTTATTTTCTCTCCTCCTACTTTACACTTCTAGGGCCTGGAGCTAGAAGCACAGTTGGGTGAGCCTCCAGTTCTAAGGAGAAGGGTGATGGGGACATTGGCCTGGAGTGGGGAGAGTTATTTACCTTTTCTGGGATTGAGGTGCTATGTTGTAGTGATTTTTACCAAATCAATAACCCCAACACATTTGGGGCCTAAAGGAGAAAAGGCCACAACAGCATGATGGTAGCTGGAAACTTGTATTCTAGAAAGCTCGACCTGGCAGTACATCATAGAGACTTTATTTTATTTTATTTAAATTTTTTTTGATCCAGGCTGTGCAACCTCAGCTGGTCTCCTCAGAGTCCTAAAACTTTAATTAGACCCAGCAGGTCCTAGAACCAAATCCCATAATCCCATAAATCTAACGCAACAAGTTAGAGATGAGAGTCTGAGTCATACATAGTCTTTTGTGTAAGAGACCCAAAGCTACCATCTTCATTCTCGGTCTTTTAATGACCCTTGGTCAACATCTCCTTCCAAAAATATTTATCCAACATGACATTTTTCTCTGATAGGATTCTTAAAACATTTACAGAATTCCCTTTTAAAGATCCTAGAGCCATACTTATAATAGTTCTGAATATTTTTCACACATGTCAACTTATTTATTCCTTGTAGATAGTACATAGCTAGATAGATAGCTAGTTTGTGTGTGGAAGTGTGTGTTACTCGCATTGTTCAAAAACAGCTCAAGTAAATTTGTATTTGATAATCTGTACCACATACATACATACATACATACATACATACATACATAGGGTTGAGAACATAGCTCATGGGCAGGGTGCTTGTCTAGCAGGCATAAAGCTCTAGGTTCAGTTGTCAGAACTAGAAAAATACATTAATCATACTAAGCAATATATTAATTTATGTATAATAAGCATTCATCTACATATATTTATAATAATAAGAACCATAGATTTTGCTTGCAAAATGCTTAATGTTGGCCAGGCACAGTTTTCAACATATTATATGAAGTAAGTTATAATTCCACATGAACAACATGATGAGACAGGTATTCCCTGTGTTATCCTTTCCATTTCATAAGTGAGGAGAAAATCATGGGTCTTATAGCCTATGAAGCCTGGGCTAACCCAATCCAACCTGCCACTTTGGCTACAGTACATTATCAACCACCGAGATCTTCTACAGCTCCAACTAGCTCCCAACAACTCTTTTTTTTTTTTTTTTCTATTTTTCGGAGCTGGGGACAGAACCCAGGGCCTTGCGCTTGCTAGGCAAGCGCTCTACCACTGAGCTAAATCCCCAGCCCAACAACTCTTGATGAGGGTTCTATCCATTTTGTATCTCAGACAGGTGGCATCATTGAATTAGGCCGTCAATCACCAAATCTGAAACTGCTCAAGGTTTAGGGGAAGCAGCCTGGGAGCTGCTGCTTGGACAAGACACGTCCAGCACTCAGGAGGCATTGACACATGGTTCTGGAGACTCAGGGTGGAAGGCTGGGGGTTCTGATAGGAAACCAGACCTGAGAGTTCTCCTCCTTACCTCCACTCCAGCCCCAGTCAACTGGAGTGGAGCACACTGGTTTCTTAAGGTACCCAAGGAGGTGTGTGTGTGTGTGTGTGTGTGTGTGTGTGTGTGTGTGTGTGTGCTTCTTTTTCCTTTTGAAAAGTTTATTTTAAAAACAAGAAGAGGGCCAAGTATGGCAAGGAGAAAATGAATTACTTTACTCTCAGAGAGGCAGCTTCAGCAAGGCCGAGGGAGTGCATGCATGTGTGCGTACATAATTTTATAGGGTTTTCTTTCTTTCTTTGCTATTTATGATTTTGATTTTAAAAAATCATTTTGGCAGAGATTTTTTTTTCTCATTATCCTTTAGGAGAGATTTTGAGACATGCAGATTCCAGGGCTGAAGCTCAAACCCAGAGACTGTATTTCTAGGGAGATAGTTTTTTAAAGTATGTATCTTAGCCAACTCCCAGACTGAATTAGTTCAAGAAACACCGCCATTTAGCTGTTGAGACGATGTAGGCCTGTCTTCTGACTTGAGAGATACTGACTGGGGCTAGGATATGGAGCTCAGTGCTCTAGCACTCGCCTTGCTTGCTTCATTACTCTGGGGTCAACCTCCAGCACTGCAAAGAAAGAGAGGGGGTTATTGATCTAACCAGGCCTTGGGAGGGTTCTTCCTCCTCCCTTGTGGAGCAGAGTCACAGGGACGGCTAAAAAGCAGAAGGCCCACTGAGGGTATACCTGCTCAGAAAATAGAGCTCCCTTTACCAGCCCACTCCTTGCAAGAGTGAACTTTGCATCCCTAGGAAAGCACAGGGAGCAGCAGAGAGAGGAAGCTGGGGAAAGCCTCTGGAAGCTGCAGCACCCTGAGGTGCAGAGAGGTGACTCCTCTGAGGGAAGGCAGCAGATGGTGTTGGGAGAAGGGATAACAGTGGCCTAGCAGTCACAGGCTTGGGGAATCCCAGCTGTTGTATTGTCATGATGAGACAGTGCAGTGAGTGAAAAGAATCAGATTCCGTTCGCTGTGGGGCTCCTTTTCCCTTCTTGGACCATACAGAGCTTCACTCTACTGGACCCACTGGGCCAGAATTGATTTCATGTTCCTGTTAGGGAACGGGCAATGGAGCTCATTTGATAGCCAAGAGAAAGACTTCATGAACTTCTAGCAGCAACTCCATATGTTTAGTTAGCTGGGAGACAGAGGGGATGCAGCAGCAGTGGGAGGAAAGGCTCGCTTTACTCTGGGGATCTTGGCAGGAAAGGGGGAAGAGAACCATTTTAAACGAAGGGACACGATGAGCCAGCAACCCGTAGTGCTGTTAGAAGGGAACTGAGGGGGACCACCTTGACTGCTGCTGTAAGACATTCTCAGAGGATGACGCAGAGAGCAGAAAGCAGGGAATGTTCATCATTACTGACTTTTGTTAAACACATCCTTCGTACTAGGAACTTTTCAGAGCTTCACAGGCATTGTTGTATTTAGCTTTTTATGACACTCTGACATATCCTGCCATTACCGTGTCCACTTTGCAGACGAGACTAAAATCGGGTATATGACTTGCCCAGGGCCACCCAGCTAGGACGTGGAAGGGCTAAAGTTTGAACTCAGGTGGTCCTATTCTGCTTGCCATGGTCTAGAAAGGAGCCTCAGTGTGTGGCTGTGCTGAGGTAACCTCTCTGTGTACCTTATGGCTGTTGTCAAGTGTATGGGCCGCTGCACCTTCCATGAAACTCCTTGAGAGTGTGGAGAGTGTGCTTAATGCTGGTTACAGAGTTGAGAAACGGTGAGAACAAGTGTGTGTGCCTCTCTTTTGACCTCATGAATGCAGGGGTGGCATAGTACTCGTTCTGTTTCGTTTCTTACCCTGAGGCACCTTCATCATTTTTGGCGGCCCATGTTCAGTGGCTTGGGTAACTCACCCTGTAGATAAACTTGAAAGAAATCCTCCCATCTCTTAATTCATTCCTGTAGATGAGATTCTTTCTGGACCCCAATTTTATTAAGTAATTCCTATTCACCAAACTTAAGCCTCTGCTTCAATAGGTTGTCTTGTACCCCCATTTTAGCAAGACTAGAGCTCCCTCTTTGTGCCAAGAGGGCTTCTTGGTGCTTCTGACTGTAATCTGGCTTCTGCCCCCTGTTTTCTGATTTGAGGGTCATTTCCATCAACTGTGATCTTAGCTTCTCTTCTTTTTGCTCTTCTACCCTCTGTCAAAATCTACTGTCAGAATAGGATTTACCCAAATGAGGTTTAACAGGCTGACCCTCCCAGGAGGTTGGCATTTTAACTGATGCCAAAGCCTTGGGTTAAAGGAATTATGTACTTAAGACTTTCCAAGTCCCTGGGAGTGGATAGGGAGGATTTAGAAGGCCAGGGGGAACGTTTTTAATGCTCTTGGAATGCCACAAGGTAGACATGAGATTCGGGCTCCCACTGACACTCAAGGCTCTGCACAAAGCCTTCCTGACAGTGAACCTCTGGGACCTGAGCCTCATTTACTCAGAGCTCCTCACAAAGAGACATCACAAGATCCCAAAGACCATACCGACAGGCAGCAGCCAAGGTGAAGAGAAGTTCCTTTGGAGGCTAGCTTCTTCCTGTACACTGAGAAGTAAACCTCGTTCTACTATACACAAAGTACATGTCTCTCCAGCATTTCTCCAGTCCAGATAGCAACATCAGTAACCCCACTTCAGATCCAGCACCGACTGTAGAACTCAAGAAGCTTTTGACTTTGCTAGGCACAGACATTGAAGTAGCCAGCCTGATTCAAGCAACCTCGTAGGCTTTTGCTTTGCTTAAGGACAGTGTTGCATCTGTATGGAAGCCACCCATACTTACTCATGAGTGAGCAAATTATTACAAAAGTTCAGATGGACATTAGGACATAGGTAGGCACTTCAAATAGCTTCCCAGCAAAGATAAATTTCACTCTCACTTCCCAACGAACCTTGTGGATGATTTGGTCTTGGTGCTGAGAGAAGGGGGATGTGCAGGACCTGACTTTACCACTTTGGGCTATTTTCTGGAAACTCCTGCAGGCCCCCAAAGAAGGCATAAAAGGCAAGGGCTGACTCTCTCTCTCTCTCTCTCTCTCTCTCTCTCTCTCTCTCTCTCTCTGTCTCTGTCTTTCCCTTGGGCAGCCATTGAGCTGCTTCAGGGACTGATAAGCTGCCAGGAAACAATGTCCAGTCTCTCAGTAAAGTGGTAAAAGCATCAGAAATGTTCCTTTCCTGGGGAGCTAGCAGCTATTTTGGCCTCTCTTTCCATTAAAATCTGAAGGCACTGAAAGGGACCATCTCGCTGCCTAGCAGGAAGCCTCCCCATTGTGGCAGCATTTCTAACTGCGTTGAGAATCAACCACATCGCTCTTCCCTTTTACCATGGAGGAGTTTCTAGATTCTCATTTATACCCTCCCGCTTACAACATCTTTCACAGTTTCAGCAAATTACTGCATAAAAGATGGAGAAGCCAGCAGGGGCTGTGCCCACAATAGTAGATGTGGATGCATTTAAGAAATTCAAATGCCAAGGGTACATTCTGGCCATTAAATCCAACATGAGAAAAAAAATCAGGTGTGAACAGTACTGATGAACAAAGTACCCCAAAGCCTAGATGGGGTTTCTGTTATGCTAGAGGGAGGCTTAGGAAAGAACAGAGGCATTTTCAGTTTTCAAGCTAAGGAGCAGTTTGGTGGGCAGGGGAAGGGGTGGGGGGTCTGGCAGACATTATCCAAATCCTTGGACTTGCCCACACCTGAATCAGATAATGATGACCATCTCTACACTCTTTCCTCCTCTCCCCCTCCCCAGAAGTCAGCGTGAACATCCATGAGCCCCGGTACTTACAGGTGCAGAAGATTTTAGAAGAGGAAAATGGAGCTCACACGCTCCTGCATGCCTGCCGAGTCAGTTGCATCAGATTGGGAACTGATGATCGATCGTAGGAATACGGTTTGGGGGAATAAACTCATTTTCCTTGGCTTCCCCACACCCCCTTCTCATCTTGTCTTCAGCCTGCATCCAAATCCAGACATCCTGTCGGGCTGCTTGGTGCCTCCATATCCCTTACCGTGAGGGTGCTGGCAGGCACATTGCTTCTTGGAGCCTGTGGCTGGGCAAGGTAGTCAGCCTCTGGGATTAGGGGTTAAGGCGTGATTGTCCCTCCAAGTGATTGGAAGGGGGGTGGGGGGGGAGGAAGGAGGGAAGGAGGGGAGGGTGGAGGGAGAGAGAGAGAGAGAGAGAGAGAGAGAGAGAGAGAGAGAGAGAGAGAGAGCAGAGAGCGAGCACAAACCCCCAAACAGGTCCAGGATAGAGCGCTCCAGGTCCTTAGCATGTTCCTGGCGTATTCCGAAAGTGGCATCCACAGCAGAGAAAGTGTCCCAAAATAGCTCAGGCTTCCAATGCCTCGCTGAAACCTGAGAAAGAATTGCTGAATTCAAAGATCTGGGTCGCTGTGGGTGTGTGATCAAAGTAAGGATTTGTTGGTCGCAGGAACCCAAGCCATGAGCTTAGAAGGGACATGAGGTCACCCGGGTTATGGCCTGCCTTCTTGTTTCCAACTTGTCAAGTTGGAGTTGAGTCACAAACCTCCCCAAAGCTATGGCAGGGGGTTACAAAGAGGTCCCCTCGACAGGCTGTTTTCAAGTCCCAGTCTCTGGTGCGCCAACAATATGAAATAGCTGTGCTCTGCTTTCTGCATTTCAAACAAGGGAACTGATACTGTGCAAAGGTTTCTTCAACATATCGCTTCATGAAATTCCCTTTCCAGTAGATTTTTCATTTCTTTTGGCCTTTGGCATAAGTAAATGTCAGCTTCTTAAAAATCAACAGAGAAGAGCAAACAGTAGGGTCTCTGTGATTTTTCTTGGGATTTGAGAAATCTCCCCTCCCTGGTTTCTGACTGGATGGTGTCTGCACATTGCTGCTTATGGAACAGGGAAGGGTGAGGTCTAACCAGACATGCTGTCTCATTTTTGTATTTGCTGAGATCTTGGGAAATTCTCCTTTCATCAGGTATGTTGCAAACTTTAGGACTGTCTGCAGAGTGTGAGGGTCAGTATGTTAAAAGGTCAGTGTATGTCATTGTTGGACTGGCCCTGGGGTTTAATTCGATTTGGAGTTTTAGTTCTGCGTCTTTTTTTTCCCTTTATTTTTGGTGTGTGAATTTGACTAAATTACTTCTCTTCTCTGGGCCTCAGTTTCCTTTCTGTTAAAGAGAAGACACTAATCCACATTCTAAATTTATCCCAATAGTATATAGCAAAAATTAACATAGAGAGGTGAAGGAATGCTACTAACGGTGGAGTTTGCCACTCTCAGTAAATGAGGATAGTTTTTAGTTCTTCAGGAGATCCCTGTGTGGTAGCTGCTATCAGCATCAATACTCCTATTGAAACATCAGGACACACTAGAGTACTAGATTGGATGGACTTCATGTTTAGTGCTCCAAATTGCTTCTCCTTTTAAGTCACGTGGCTTTGGGAAGGGTTCTGGCTACTGTGGAGCTACCTTGGTTTTCCCATCTGCTGAGTAGGTATACAAACTAGTCATAATAAAGGTTTTGCAGTTCCAAGTTCGGAGGCGGGGGTTTGCAAAGCAATTTGGTGCATAAAATATATACTAACCAACACCCGCTAATGGAATCTGGGAGAGTACCTTGTGAAAACACATCAATATTTCAAAATGGGATAAATAGCTTAGTATCGGTCAGCCCAGGACCAATTTTGCTACCAAATGAGCTTGCCACAAAAATGTTAGCTTTCAGAAACTTTTCAGATGTCAGAGAGGCACGTAAGGAAATTTTAGGCCAGGGTGGAAATGAGTAGAAAGCTGGACCTGAGGGAACAGGCCTATCTATAGGAACTCTGGAGTCTCAGGTAGGGGGATTTCAAGTTCTAGACTAGCCTGGGCAACTTAGGCACATTCTGACTCAGGGCTGGGGATTTCTATGTACACTAGATGGGTATTTAATGCTTCGAATATTCCACCTAGACACCCAGGGTTCTAAGTATGTGTTTACTCATTTTGTTGGCCCTTTGACTTGGGTGATATTATCACCCCCATTTTACAGATGAGAAAAAAAAGTCCAAGGTGTAGGGAAATTTGCCCAGAGTCCCAAACCAAAGTAAAGAGCAAAGTGGAGATTTCAATCCGGTTAGGATTTGGAGTGTGTGGTCTTTATTATTTTATCCGCCTAATCCAAGGGACTCAAATAGGGCTTCAGAAACCCACAAGGGGGCCAGTGATGTGGCTCAGAGGCTAAAGATGCTTGCTCTGAAACCTGACAGCCCCAGTCCTGTCCCTGGGACCCATGTGCTAGAAGGGCAGGATAAACTCTCCCAAGTTATGTAACAGGGAAAAAAAAAGCCTTCCAGGGGCCAAGTAGGTCACTGAGAGAAAGGAAAGGCGGCTGGAGGATACAGAGCTTCATGCCCCATCCACAAGCAACGGTCTGTCAGCCCCAGCTGACGCTTGTCCTGCTGGAATGAGGATCTAAATCGTTGTCTTGTTTTTCCGGAGAAGCCAGAAATCCAGGGTTTTATGGAAATCTCTGACTTTTAAGTGTTGGCAACTAATTAAAAAATGTTAAAAACATTGTGTGGGTCAAATAAATCTGTCTGGAGTTGATTCAGCCTGTGGCTGCCAGTCTGTAAACCCTGCAGAGAGGAATGGATGTGATGACTGCAAAAGTGCTTGGAGGCTGAAAAACGTGTTCTAGAAACAGGTCTCTTTTTAGGGTTAAGTTTTTCCCCCTTCTTAGCTGTGGTCTAGTTTTTTTTTTTTCTAGCTTTTTTTTTAAACTGCTGTTTCTGGCCTGGTGGAGATGAAAAGTTGGAATTAAAAAGAGACTTCAGTTAACTTGAATGCCGCATTACTTTGGCAGGCTGGATAAATGAGAAGCCTAGGTGTACTGGACGGGCTAAGCCTCAGAATTCCTACCACACCCACGGGCCCCTTCTAAGGAGTTTCTATCCACAGACCCTAGCTGAGGAAACCAGCAGTTTCTTATGAATAGGTGGCTATGTTTGGTACCACGTGATTCTGCTCCTCGCCCCCCCGCCCCCCGCCCCCCGACCCGGAGCCGATTGAGCAGGGAATGGGCACCTGATCCATGAGCACGCATTCTATAGGCTGGCAAGCAGCCTATGATGGAACCAGTGATGACAACTTCGCCCAACAAACACAGTGGTAACTAAACTTGGACCAATGAGAGTCTCTCTCTTGGGGAGTTTGAATACCAGACCTCAAAAGAGTGAGCAGTTTGGCAACAGAGCAGAAGCTGAGCCGAGAGAAGGCAGGCTGCAGAGTTTGCGAAGACCCAAGGAAGGGGGGCTACTGAGCTGCAACTCATGTGCCAGATACTCTATACATGTTGTTTTCTTTAAAGCTCTTAAAGAGGTATGAGCTAGGTCTGGGATTATCTGGAATAATTAAGAAGTGACTGGGGTTCCAGCTCAGGCTTGGATGATGCTACAATCAGAGAACCTGGCCTATCTGGCCATGGTGCCTCACTCTTGTAATCCCAGCATGTAGAATACTGAGGCAGTAGGATCATCATGAGTTTGAGGCCAGCCCGGGCTACATAACAAGACTTCATGTTTAAAACAAACCACACACATCCCACCCCCAATCAGAGCAATGGCCCTTAAGCTCAAGGGATTTGGAAATCATGGGTTAAACTTCACATTTCTTGGTCTCACTTCTTAATTCCTGTCTGACTCTTGAAAATGGAACCCTTCCCCCATTGAATGGATGTGCCTTTTTCTAGTCCTCCTATGGGGAGACTGATGCGCAGGCTCTGCACTATCATTTGCCTTGAGAACTGCAGTTTTAGAGGATGTAGCAAGCAAGTGTGTATGTACCGTGTACTGGTCACCTTCAGAAACAAGGTCAATGTCAATAGACATAGTCCAGTTGCAGTTTAAGAACATTTAGAAAGCAGGATGATTCTGCAAATAGGAGACACTGGTCTCTCCTCTCTGCTCATCAAGGGACTGTCCAGTGACATGGATCATTTGAAAGCTGAGGGCAGGTATGGGCTGGTTGCTCAGCCATTGTGTAGAGTAAGAGATCTGTTTTTCTGAGAGGAGGGCTCATAGCTTATATATGGCCTGGAAAGGGTTTTTACTGGAGAAGCACAAACTGCTGAACTTAGTAAACAAGGGTAAAAGAACATGAGAGAGAAAATGACCAAATGCAGACAGACATATTGTAAAACCATGGACTTCAAATGTAAAACCTTCTGCTGGGCTTCTCAACTTAGAAAAGCTGTGTAGAATCCACCGGTGCCTTTTATTTACAGCATATGTAAAACGGTAACAGGAGAGGATCTCCAGCTAGAGAAACCCTTTCTAGAACTAGCCCCGCCTGGAAATGGTATTTTGTCTGGTTTGTATTCTTCTGCTTTTAGAAAGTCGACCCTCGGAAGACAAGTAATAGTTTGAAGGTTGCTTGGAGATCATCAGGTCAGAAACTAATTTGTGTGTATAAATGCTTAATGGCATTAGGCACTTACTCGTACAAGGGAGCTATATGGTCCAAGGGGTAGCACAGGTCAAATGTCTTGGCCAAGTTCCGCCTCAGCAGGGCTTTCCTTCCTACTTGGCAACTTTCCTTTTTGTGACTTGTTCCTGTGGACACGTTCTTTATCTATGCTTATGTCCTTACGTAGGCTAAGGTCAAATTCTTCTCTTCTCTCCTGACCAGAAAGACTTCCTGTCTTACAGGTATTGGATCTTAGATACGTTGATGTTTTAACTGAGTGACTCCCTATAGGTCCTTGGACAAGTTCCCATCCCTCAGGAATATTACAGCAGTCTGGGTTCTGTTCCCCACCCCCCATCCCCCTGCTAGGAGAGAAAGCCCGAGGACTGTGTAACAAATGATTTGTAAAAAGGAGACAAATGTATTATGTTGAAAGGACTGTCTTTTATTCTGAGATTATTTCCTTTTCTTATGGTGTCTTAAAGAAAGCCCTTTCTCTTTAGGAAATGATAATTTGGGGTTGTTTTGTTTCTTAATGCTTTTCCTTGGAGAAAAGAAAATAGAGTAACCCAATGTCAGTCTCCCAATTTTGGGGCTTTGCAATTGCTATAAATAGTCTGGGAGCCTGGTCTCATTTGTAGAGTCCTGTGAGTACCTCTAGGTACCTCCTGATGCCACTTACATCGTAAGTGCTTATAAATTACCTGCTTCATAATCTGCAGCAGAATCTCTCTAAGGATTGACATCAAGCTTAGAGCTCTGGAGTTTACAGTACACCGGTATGTAGTTTCCTTATTTAAGAAAATTGGGACACTGCCCATTTGCAGTCCTCTCGTATCCCCCCCGCCCCCGTTCTCTCTGATTCAACAGATCCTTCAGGACGGCACCTAATGTAAGGCAGTTCCGTTTTTGCTCTTCTTATAATGTTCTTTTCCCTATAGAGTTGGACATGCATACACATGTTGTTTGGGGGAATTTGCAGCACATCCGATGAAAGCATAATTCCCAACTAACAGTCAAATCCTTTTCTTTGGAGCTACCCAGAACACACCTACCCTCTCTTCCATATGACAGCCCTTCAGAGACTCGAAGACAGTGTGTGACTCTCCTGTGAGCTAAGAGCACTGGCTGAGTCAGACAGACTCGAGTGACAAGCCCAGCTTCACTCCCTCTCAGCTGTAAGAACCAAGGTAAGTTACTGCATTTTAATTTCTCTCGACTTCTGTTCTGTAGCTGATTTACAAAATGGGGGCAACTCCTCCACTTTATTTGTATTTGTGCAATAAAACAGTGTAATGGATGTAAAATGTTTAGCATAGTGCCTGGCATAGCCAGAACTTAGTAAATGCTAGCCATTCTCCACCAATTCATTTAAAAAGAACCGGGTGGGCATTTCAAGTGTCGAAACTGATGGAGGACAAAATTGTGTGTGTGTGTGTGTGTGTGAGTGTGTGTGTGTGTGTGTGTGTGTGTGTGTGTGTGTGTGTGTGTGTTTCTCTTGTGATTGGTGGGGGAAGGTAGAGTATCCCAAACTAGAGGTTGATTTTTAAGCTTCTCTGTTTTCAGGTAACTGGGTATGTATTCACTAACTAGAGCTGGGCGCGATATTGTTGGGAATCCAGAGGCAGGCTTATTTTCAACATCTGGGAAGCTATTTGTTGACATATTGAACAGTCTCTTGTTTATTCTTATTTCCCCAAGCAGCTAGCCATGCAGTCCCCCCAAACTCAATTACCTCTTGCAAGGCAGCAGGAGTTCGACATCTCCTAGCTGTATTGATCAGTGCAGACTGGGTGGGACGTGAGGGATCTGAGAGACGTTAAGCAGTAATTTCTGGACTTTCCTGCCTTAGGAGGCCCTCCTTTTCTGTGATCCTAGAGACTTTTTAATAAAGCAGAAGCCTATGCCCCAATGGGCTGAGTGTGCAAGAACCCTCTCTCATTAAGCTTCCTGGAGGCAAACTGATGAAAATTGTCACATTGGACCAGAACACGAAACCCTGGAGTGGCCAGGATGGTTTTTTAGCTTTACCTTTTTGCATACACTGGGCTTTTTGCTAGCAATCTCATGATATAAACTCAGAATGCCATTGCAAGTAGAGAAAGTTTGGAAGGAGACACACCCAATTCTGAGCAGACAGAGCAGTGGGACTTGTGGGGAAGCAGGGTGGAGTAGTCTTAGGACTTTTATCTGGACTGAGATTTCACGTTTTTAATCCTAGGGAAAAATTCCTAGATGACTTGCATATTAAACGCAGATAAAAAGAAGTATTTTTAAAATTATAAACCAAGGAAAACGGAATATTAGCAAGCCACCCGAGATATGATTTTAAAGGTCACTTTGGAAGGGAAGGCCCAAGTGAAACTATTAGGCTTGTTGGGGAGAAAGGTTGCTTGGGAGGGAATTTTGGGGGATCCCTAGGGAGTACATGCAGAGAACTGGGAAGGGCTAGACATAGGCCATAGGGAATCAGTCATGTTTAAAAATGGAAACTAATTTTTGTTTCTTCGCAAATGAATATAATGGAACGACTTTAGAAAATGGAAACTATAGGTACAAAAAAATGAAAATACCATGTAATTCTGCTATTCAAGAGAGTCTGCTCACTGTTAATATTCAGATATGCTCTTCTAGACTAACTTTTGGGAGGGGGAATATAATTATAATTTCATAAGTATTACTAAAATATGTACATTTAAAAACAATTGAGGTTTTCTTCTTTTGAGACACCGTCATTTTTAGAGATGGCCTCCAGTTTTCAGCCCTCCCAACTCAGCCTTCTGAGTTCTGGGATGACAAAAATGTACAATCCCACACAGTGCAGAAGTAGGCACATTTATTTGATTGTGAAAGGATCTTATAATTAAGTTCACATTAGATTTTAATTCTTAGTAGATATGTTAGGGGCTGCTAAATTGTACCCTGACTCATTTAGTCATTAAGCAACTGTGTTCTAACATCAGGTACGGAGTTTATTTCCAACATTTTGTTCTAAAAAAACAACTGAATTGTGTAGCTGGGTGACATTTGGAATGGCGGCGAGCATCTCTGTGCTTTTAGGTTCTCATCTGTATAATGGAGCTGGTAATAGCACCTGCCTCATAAAGAAGCTTTATTAGATGAAATCATATAAGTAAAATGTTTATTACAGTACCTGACTCAGTAATTGTTAACTTCAATCAGTAGGTGTAGTAGTAATAGTAACAGTGGTTTTAATGAAGCCATTATTAAAATAATGGGTTTTCCTTTCAAATATTATTATTATTATTATTATTATTATTATTATTATTATTATTGGTGTGTGTTTTTCTAGTGTAAATACAGGAATATATGTTTCCATGGAGCACATATGGAGGTGTGAGGATAACTTTTGAAGTTGATTCTTTCGCTCTATCTTGGGTTCTGGGGATTAAGCTCAAGCCATCAGCCCTGTGTCATATGTGTTTGTCTAACCTGCTGAGCCTTCTTGCAAACCTTAGAATGGGTTTTCTATGGCTGTTTTTCTGTTTTTTTTCTCATCCAGGGGAGACTGATTAGAAACTTTGTTTTTGAGCAATGACTCTAGTCTGGCAGAACTGTGCTTTTTTTTTTTTTTTTTTTGGTTTTGGTTTTGTTACTTCTTTGATTACTGACAAAATCTCTGATAGTAGCAACTTAAGAGGACTACTCACAGTTCCAGGTATCAGGATGTGGAAGACATGGTGGCTGGGCATCACTAGCCACAGCATGCAGGGTGGGCCTTCCTAACATCTGGATGAATCAGGAAATAGAGAACAAGACTAGAAAGACAGCAGAGCTCAACCCCAAAGCCCAGCGTCCTATATCCACCAGTCTTATCCTAAATATTCATAATCTTCTAAAACAGTCTCACCACCAGCCAGTGACCAGGTATTCAAACCCACAAACTTGTGGAGAAACATTTCATATTTAAACCACAACACCTGTGGAAGCTCAACCTTACTATTAGCAAACTTGAGAGATAAAAGCCTTAGCTCAAACGGTAATTCTATAGAGCAAATGACGTAGGACTACTGAAACCCTTAGCACAATTTTTGACATCTGAGAAGACTGTTCAAGGCAAGGTATTACTATGACTACTACTACTGTCACCATGGCTGCTACTAAAATTTAACCACTTGTGGCAAGAAAGTTTCTTTGCTTGGTGGGGTGGAGATCCAGCAGCTTGTACTTTGACTATTTCTAATCATGGATTGTGAGCAGAAAATGATTTCAGAAGCAAATTGATCAGGGCTCAAACTCATGTTTTCCGATTAAAACTAGCTCAGTGACCTTGGTCATAGGAACTTTTTCAAGCTTGTTTCCTTATTTGTAAAAATGAGAATGGCATCTGTGCCTGTTTTCCACATGTTGCGGGGAAGCCTGAATATTATGATGTGTATCTAATACTTAGTCCACAGGCTCATTTACTCTCTGCTGCTTATTCTGAGTTCTGTTCGTTGATAATTTTTAAATGACTCTGACAACAAATTCTTAGATCATAAACCCAAGCTCCTTGAAGTTTATCTGAAGGCTTTGAGTATCTAGAGGGTAATGGCCAATTCTGACCCCAGAGTCAATGGACACTTAAGTGACATCAGTCTAAAAGTCTGGAGTGGGCCTGGGTGTGTGTCCCTGTAAGTAGTGTGCTTGGGTAACAAGTACATGGCCCTGGGTTGCATCCTCGGTATTGAAAAAATAAAAGAGAGAGGGGAAGAGAAGCAGAGGCAGAGGCAGAGGGGGGGGAGGGAGAACTCTGGTAACCATTCTGTACTTCCACTGTGACATCGTGCCTTCCTTCTAGAATACAGGCTTCACCTTTGTTTATACCTCACTGGGTATGCTCAAGTCTGACATTCTTGTCATCTGTTTGAAACCTAACTAGCCTAACTTTGCAGAATGGACACTGGCCGCCAGATTTCTCTCTGTCATTGTCACTAGGGCATAATGAATTTTGAAAGTGCTCATGACTATGGCTTGGCTATTAAGGTATTTACTCCCCAGTCCCCCTCCTCTCAGTCTTCCCACCCTGCTTTACCCATGAATCTCCTTGAGTTTCACGGATGTTACTTCTCTGGATCCTCAGTCCCAGTCCTTACCTCTAACACTGAGCCAATACTTCTTGGTCTGGCCAGCTGCCTTGTCTAGGATCCAGAGTAGCTGTGCCTGGCTGGTTGCAGAGAGCATGCACGTTTCATTTGCAGAGTGAAGTCACTGTCTGGTTCGTCTTTTTAGTTGTGATGGTCTCTTCTCTTTGGGGTAGCCAGAGGCGGGCATAGTGGTGTGAAGCTAGTGGTATTATTGGAGGCAAGGGGCAAAGGGGTAGGACTGCAGAGGCCAAGAGCTAAAGTGGAGCTTCTGGAGGGCTGAAAGGGAAAGGCGGCCAGAGGCAAATGTCAGAGCCTATATAGAGGCAGGAATCTGGGACCTGAGAGCCAGAGCATGCACTAGCAAGTCAAGAGCATTGGGGCGGGTGGGCGGGCCAGCAGGCTGGCTGGCGGGCAAGAAGGGGGGTGTGGCAGGGGATAGCTAAGGGAGATTGCAGAGAACAGCTGCTAGTATTGGGCCTTGCTGTAGTGAACTGGCACAGGGTATAAGTCAATTGGTCAGACCAAAAGAGCTACAGTGGAAAGGACACTATGACTCTTTTCTGTCACTGGTAAGGTAAGATCTTTCTGAGTTGTGACTCGTGGAAAATTGTGCTAGGCACAGGGATTAATTGGTGGTGAAAGGTGGAATTGCAGGATTTTTTTTTTGGCTCATCTTTCTCATGGCATGAATTATTATTAGGGTATCTGAAGTGTTAGCAGGACTCTAGTATTTCTTTTATGATGCTTTACCTTAGAGTTTCCTAGTCAATGGGATTGAAGATGGGAAGAAGTGAATCATTACAGTAGGGAGTAGGGGGTTGAAGAATTGGACAGGCCTGAGAATCTCTCAAACCACACAGAAATGATCAAGTTTCTATGAGTCTTCACTCTCCCAGCTATAAGAGGAGGATTGCCAAGAATCTCTGAGGGCTTACTGTGTACATCAGATGATACAAGGCAGGTAAAGTGCCTAGCAGAGCTACCAGCGAGTGCACGCTCAAGTAATGCTTGCTGTTGGCACTTCTGCTCTTAGTGTTCCAGATGTTATGGAGGGACAAAGCCTCAAGGTTGATGCTTTCTTTGACATTGCCCCAAAGTAGCCAGTCTTCCTTTTTAGGGCCATGATCAGGCTACAGGGACACATTAATTTTATATGATGTGTCTACATGTGCCAGAGCATCCCTTTTGTGGCTGCTTTTGGAAACAGGTCAGAGAGGTGAGGCTATGGGAGTGACCATCCCCCTCTCAGGTCAACAGTGGAACTTAAAATTTCTGCGTACTGTAGAATAAGCTGCCAGTAATCTCTAGGCTAGGATGTCAGACAAACAAGTACATGCAACATCAGGGATACCAAAAGACCAAGTAACCCCAAGGAAGGGGGAAGAGGAAAAAGATATAGTACTACCATTAGAGTGTTCCTTTTTTAGCTGCAACTCTTGTTAATCTTAGAAATCTGGTACAACGGGCATAATAATACTACTTAAGATCCAATTAGAAGCAGGCCTGCAATATCACATCACAGGCTGTTTAAATTTCTATACAGTTAAAGTTCTCTGTCATCCACTCACCCACTATGTAAGCAATAAATAGGATTGTAGCAGTGGCTGGTATTAATTATGATAATGATGACAATATTAAGCAAGGCTTTACTTTGTGGAATGCTATTCTTAGTCACTGATCAGCTAAATGTGCTACTTTTCCTGAGAAAGTCATTAACAGGTAAAATCTAGGAACTAGTAAAAACATTCCTAGTAAAATCTGGGTTAAATCATTGGTAGGATTCAATGACCATTAGGAACTAATAATTACCATGGAGTTAAGAGCTCTTTGATCCCTGTCTACTGCTACCAGTACCTAGGTTGACTTGACTTTGAACATAGGCAAAGAACCTGAACTTCTGTAGTTGGCCAGAAGGTGGTGCTGCTGACTCATTTGAGACAGCTTCCCTGGTCTGGAGCCTGCTATTGACATTTATAAACATTGAAGCTGTGCTGTGTAACTGGGTACAGGTTGGTTTAAAAAAGGGACAGAGTTTGGAGGAATAGTTGCTCCAGATTTGGGGTTATCTGTTGCTAGATAGTTTCTTTAAATTGATAGACCCACCTTCAAAGTCATATATATGACAACTCCTAAATGCAGGCCTCTATGACTTATTGGAATATATTTCTGGAATTGGCTTTTGACCTTTAAACTTTTCTCCTGTTTACAGATTTCATTGATTTGTGGGTTTCATCAGCGCCTCTGATGTCAACACAATAAAGTCCGAAACGCTGCCTTGTAGCCATGGCAGATATGTCAATACCATTGCATTCATTACGATTCAACAATATGATGAAGGAGGAAAGTGGTGACCCTCAAAACAGGGGGGCAACTTTCCCTAGACCAATGACGGAGACCAGAGCAGAGGTTCAAATCCTGCATTCACAGTTGCAGTTGCCTACTGTCTCAACTTCAACCTCAGATCCTGAAGGGACATCTACACAGCTGACGACATCGCCAGCCTTTGACAGTCTGTCTACACCTCTCATGGGAGCGTCACACTCTGGGACAATGTCCCCACCACTGATGTCAGCCTCAGACTCTGGGACACTGTCCCCATTGCTAATGACAGCCTCAGATTCAGGAACACTGTCCCCACTTCTAATGCCAGTCTCAGACTCTGGGACACTGTCTCCACTGCTAATGCCAACCTCAGATTCCGGAACACTGTCCCCATTGTTGTCTACTTCAGACTATGGGTTAATGTCTCCAGGGATGATGACAATTCCTGACTTTGGGACAATGTCAACATCACTAATGGCAGCCGCAGATTCGGCAGAGATGTCACCACTGGCGATGCCAGTTCCATCCGCTGGAGTGATGTCTGCACCTATAATGAGCACTTCACCTTCTGAGGCATCGTTAATGCTAGGCTCAGATCCTGGTGAGATGTCACCACTCCTGCTTCCAGATATGAACCCTGGAGTGACATCCACACCACCAATGACAGCTCCAGGCTCAGAAGCAATGTCCCCATTGCAAATTACCGATGAGGACACAGAAGCAATGTCCAAAGTGTTAATGACTGCCCTAGCTTCTGGAGAGATATCATCCCTGCTGATGTCAGGCACAGACTCTGAAGCCATATCGTCCCTGATAATGTCAGCCCTAGCTTCTGGAGAAACATCGACCCAGCCAACAAACCCTCAAGACTCTGAAGGGATACCTTCTGTGCTCATGCCAGGCTCGGACTCTGGAGTCATGTCGTCACTGCCTATGCCAGCTTCTGGCTCTGGAGCAATGCCTGCACCACTCCTGTCCATCCCAGATGCTGGAGAAATCACATTACCAAAGCCGGTCCCAGATGCTGAGGCAATGTCCCCACTGTTAATGACAGCCCTCACCTCTACAGTGACACCCAGTCAACTGATGTCAGCATCTGGTTCTGGAGTGATGTCCCCAGATGTAACACAAAATAGCAACTCTGAGGTCATGACTGCTCCACCAATAAGAGTTGCAGCCAGTGGATTGATGTCCACACTACCCACGAGAACTTCTGATACAGAGGCAGCACCCATCCAGCTAATGAGAGTCCCTGCCTCAGGAAATATGTCTACATCACAAAAGACGGTTCCAGTCTCTGGATCAGTGTCCACTCCACTGATGGCTGTCTCAAGCCCTGTAGCCATGTTCACAGAAGAAATGTCGAACACAACCTCTGGTATGATGTCTACACATTTAACAATGCCCCAAACATCTGGAATGATGCCTATAGGTTTTATGAAGGCCACAGCAAATGGAGCTGTCTCTGCCCAGCAAATGAGAGGTTCAGCTTCTGGGATGATGCCCACACAGCCAGTTATAGCTACAGCCTCTGAAATAATGTCTGTGTCACAATCAGCAGTCCCAACCTCTGGGTCAGTGTCCACACAGAAAACTCGAGCTCCTGTCTCTGGACCAATGTCTACAACCCAAATAAGAACCACAGCGTCAGGACTGACATCTACACCACAAATGAAAGCCTCTGGAACAATGTCTATCCCACCAATGACAGCCAAAACCTCTGGATCAGCATCCACGCTGCTAATGAGAGACACAGCCTCAGGAGTGATATCCGTGCCACAGATGAGAGCTCCAAGCTCTGGAGCATTGTCCAAGCCACTAATGACATCCAAAGCTTCTGGAATGTTCATGCAGCAAATGACAACTGCAGCTTTTGGAGCAATGCCTCCATCACTAATAAGAGACACAGCTTCGGGAGGTCTGTCTATGCCACAGATGACAGATCCAGCCTCAGGAGGCATGTCCACACTGCTAACGAGTGCCACAGCTTCGGGAGCAACGTCTACAGCACAGATGACAGCCACCACCTCTGGAGGCATGTCCATGCTTCAAACAAGACTCTCAGGTCCCGGAGCAACAGCCACATCACTGATGAGAGTCACAGCCTCTGAGAAGATAGCTAGTCAGCCAGTGAGCATGCAAGACTCTGGAGGGGTGGCCATACCACTCATGAGACCTGTTGCCTTGGGAGGGATGCAAATGAGATCCCAGGGCTCTGGAACAATGTCCACACCCCTCTTGAGAGCCTCAGACTCATCAGAGATGTCTACACTGCTCACGAAAGCCCCGTCCTCTGGGGAGCGGCCTCTGCTACTAATGAGACCTCCGGCATCTGGGGAGATAGTTCCACCTCCGAGAGCCCCCAGTTTATGGGACGATATCTGCTCCACACATGACAACCACAGCCTCAGGAGTGATGACGATGTCTCCTATGAAGGCTTCTGTCCCTGCATCAGAGTCGACAGCTCTCCACAGATCCACAGATTCAGGAGGGATGTCCACACCACTGATGAGAACAGCAGCTTCTAGAACAAAGCCCATCCCACAAATGATGACCACAGCTTGTGGAGACGTGTGTCCGTTCCCAGTGCGAGCTGCAGCCACTGCAGGGATCTCTCCATCACCAGTCAGACCACTAGCTTCTTCGACCGTGTCTACACCACTTAGGAGACCCTCTGATGGAGCTGTGACCGCAGAGTTAGAGAGAGTTGTAGGCCCTGGAATTATGTCCTCTGCACAATTGGCAGCTATGACCTCAGGAGAGATGTCCAAGCCACTGATGAGGGCTTCAGCCCCTGGAACCACACCCATGCCTTTGATGTCCCCCATGATTTCTGGAGAGATGTCTATGCCACTAATGAAAACCATGCCTTCTGGGACAATGTCAACTCTACAAACCAAAGTCATGAGCTCTAGAGCTACATCTTTACCACAGCCAATAAATGCAGCTTCTGGGGGAATAGCTAATCCCCCACTGAGAGCCCCAGCCTCTGGAGCAGCGTCTACACCACTTATGAGAGTCTCGGGTTCAGGAATGATGCCCATGCCTCTACTGAGGGCTACAGCCTCAGGAGGAATATCTGTGCCACAAATGACAGCTCCAAGCTCTGGAGATATGTCCTCACCACTATTGAGGGCCCCGGCACCTGGAATAATGTCCACACCACAAACAGCCTTTGGAATGACACCCGCTCTGAATATCAAAGTCACAGACTCAGGAGAGGCATCTACCTCTCACACCAGAGTAACAGCCCCTGGATACAAGAGCGCACCACACACAACAAGCACAGTCCCTGAAATGAAGACGCCACCACCAAAGGAAGTGCCGTCCTTTGGTATGTTGACCCCGGCACTCTGTTACCTCTTAGAAGAGCAAGAAGCAGCCCGGGGCTCATCCTCGGTGGAGGAAGATGAAGAGGAGATTGATGAGGAGAAACAAATGAAGGGTTTTTTAGATGATTCTGAGAGAATGGCATTTCTGGTGTCGCTTCATCTGGGGGCAGCAGAGAGATGGTCCATCTTGCAGATGGAAGTAGGAAACCCCATATCCAGTGAAAATAAAGCTTTCTTGAGAAGATCACAGGGCTTATATGACTCCCTGTCTGAGATAGACATCCTAAGTGCTGTTCTTTGCCATCCCAAGCAGGGCAAAAAGTCAGTAAGGCAGTATGCCACTGACTTCCTGCTGCTGGCCCGACATTTGTCTTGGTCTGATGCCATTCTACGGACCAGGTTTCTGGAAGGACTCTCAGAAGCTGTTACCACCAAAATGGGCCGTATCTTCCTGAAGGTGGCCGGCAGCCTAAAGGAGCTGATAGATAGGTCTCTGTACACTGAGTGCCAGCTGGCGGAAGAGAAGGATTCCTCAGGCAATGCAAGCCAAGTTGTGCCAACAGCCTGTAAGCGAAACAACGAGGAGGCCATGGAGAATGAACTGGGCTGTCAGCAGCAGACTGAGGAGGTAATCGGGGACAGTATGCTCATGGTTTCTGAGTAGAAAAATGAGGAAGTAGTGATGAGGATTAGCACCATAGTTTTCAAGTACAGTTAAGGAAGAGGCAAGAAGGAGGTACTGAGTTCCTAGACCATAGGAGTCCAACATAGAATTCTACCAGTAAGTATGGGTATAAAGTTATTTTGCTTCTGTTAGCCATTTTCAGAAACAATGTCTGCTTTAGGATACTGAAGGGGCTTCAGATCGTAAGAAACAGTAGACTCAATCTCAACTCTATTTATTGCCAATCCAGGAGAGAGAGAGAGAGAGAGAGAGAGAGAGAGAGAGAGAGAGAGAGGGAGGGAGGGAGGGAGGGAGGGAGGGAGGGAGGGAGGAGGAGGAGGGAGGAGAGAGAGAGAGAGTTCTTTTATGGACTGAGTTCTATTTATACACACATGTGTTGTAGACACGAGTCACTTGGAAACTTTATTAACTTAGCATTTGGCCACACTTTTTACACATCTGATAAATTACCCAGTTCTTTGACGTGGTCACTTACTGAACTTATTCAGATACAATGCCTTTTGTCCTAGGAAGTGTGGTTCTTATTTATGCCTTTCCCCCCTTTCTCACAGCACCAGCATGTTCCCAAACGCTGTTACTACTTGAAAGAACATGGAGACCCCCAGGAAAGTCTTCATGACCACCTTCGACAGAGTGCAGGCCTTCCGAAGGCCCCTACCAACAAGTAGTACTCCTTGGAATCTTATGTGATTTCTGACTTGGCTGCTAACTTGAGGACTGGTTCCTGGACCCATTCCATTCAACATAAAACTTGTTGCCTTCACCCTTCAGCCTTCCCCTCCAGGCACATCCCACTTTATCTCCCTTTTGGTTGCCTTGACATTTTTTCACCTACATGCCTGTGACCTGCCCTGACAATCAGTGTGAACTTTAAGAGTGTGTGGTGTATGAGCTTCTGAACTCCCATAGTTGTCATTAAGACCAGTTCCAATTCTTGGTCCAGGGAGAAGTCTAGGCAGGAGAAATCATGTCCTACCTCAAAAACACCTTAGAGTGTCTTGCCATATGTCATCAGGCAAACTTGAGGAAACCCTGGTACTATTACAGCTGGCAGGGAAGCCTATAAAGAGAGAGATACCCACTCCTATACCATCCTTTCAACCAGTAGACTTGCCCTTATATGCCCCAGTTCATAGTATCTAAATGGGTCTCCAGGGCCTTTGCCCTGTTTATAGTCTCAATCCTAAACCATTTGTTTTGACCCATGATATTAATAGTAGTGATAGTAATGCCTAACAATGTGGTGTTGTTGGTACTTGCCATGTGATTGTTGGTAACGTGTCATGTGACAGGTACTGGGTTAAACCTTTGACAAACACCATCTCACTACAGCGTTATAGTAACCTAACTTGTTCTTGTGTTGTTAGCTTCTGATCTCTTGATCTGTTGCTTATGGCCCTTGTTCATCAGTGTGGAATCTCTAGCTATGACCTCTGGGTGATCCCCTCAGTTGTTAATTACCCTTGCTCCCCTTGGCTGTTGTGTTTCATGGCCAACACTCTTCATAAGGGCCTTGGTGTCTAAACAGGTGTAGGTAGTTAGAACATAATATGAACTGTGTTTGCCTTCAGGTGGTGGGTTATGGGTATTTTTTTATTTTCTTTTTACTGTTCTCTGTACTTTCCAGATTCACCACAGTAAGCATGTATTACATTTGTAATCATAAAAATAAAGGTTATTTGTGGAAAATGAATTAATGGTAGCCGTTAGAATTTTATTTATTCAGTTCTTTAATATTTTAACCTTTATTTTGTGTGTGCGTGGAGGGGAAAGGGGGATACACTGTGTGTGTGTGTGTGTGTGTGTGTGTGTGTGTGTGTGTGTGTGTGTGTGTGTGTGTAGATGCTGGGTATCAGACTCAGGCTTGGGATACATGTTCTTGCCTTCTGAGCTATTTTTTAAACTCTTGAGTTCTTTCCACATAAAGTGTTGGCCACCATTTGGGTGACAATTAAGACCTTTATTCATATTAAAATTCTACCCAAATTAAGGTGGGAGAGAAACAACAAGCAAGAACACATTTAAAAAGAGACAGATACAATAGCTTGAGGACAAGAAACAGGTAAATGGGAAAATTGATGTAAGTAGGACCAATTTATTTGTTCAATAATAATCTGTGTGATATTCAAAGATATTTTAGAAGTAGAAGGAATGATAAAATTTGAAACATTTTATAATGCTAGGGTGGTGACAGTTTGGAGGCAGGATAGAAGGGGTCAGAGGCAGCTGGGTCCCCTGGGTCCCCTAGGAGATTGGTTAGCTGAATGATCTGTTATGGTGGACGTAACACCACAGACAGAACTGAAAGCCTCTCTGAGTCTGCTGCTCCATTACCCTAAACATTGGATCTAATTCCAGGAAGAGGGAAATTATTCTTAGGAAAAGCAAAGACTGGCAAACACTTTGGCAGCCCCACCCCCACCCCTGTATGTGAGAATCTGGCTCTGGGGTTGCCTCAATTACTATTGCTGTTGTCACAAGGCAAAAAAGGGCATAGTAAGTTGGGCAATACAAACTCCAGGCAGGGAAACAACCAGCCACAGGGGACCCAGCTTTCACTCTTTTCTTTGCCACATCTGGCTCAGCCCAGATCCAAGTGGGTGCAGATATTCATGTTCATCCCAGGGTTGCTTTTATCTCAGGAAAGCAAGCAAAAAAACAAACTACTGAAAGAGAAATATTATATGCTACAGAAGTCACAACTCATGCCTGTAAAATGCATAAAGTATGGAAAATGTCTTCAAAATGAAACTCATTTTCTTATGGCCAGGAGAATGGACAGCAAAGGCAATTCTTCAGTTCTCTCCCCCAGGCACTCATCTTCCTTTTGCTTACTCTCTCTAGAGATAAATGGAACTGATGAAGGCCAATCACACTCTGTCAGAGTTTGGTCCCTTGTCCACCCACCCTAATAGCTATATTTAGAAACATTTTGTGAGAGCTAGGCTATCATGTACCCAAGCACTTGGGACCATTTTGTCAGCTGAAAAAGAGGTGGCTTATGTTTTCCCACTCACCACTAATCCATGGATAAACATAAGGTCCCATAACCAAGAAGCACTCCAACATTATCAACCCCTGCCATTACCTGTGTGTTATAGAACTTCTGTTCCTTGAGAAATTTCTGAAGTTCTTTGCGGCACGATACCAATAGAATTACATTGCTTGTTGTTCTTTGACTGATAAGTTGACTGCCTTGTGGAGGTCACCTGGCTATATGAGCATGTAGGGTATCTACTTTTGACTCCACTTCAGCTGCAGAAGGGAACACAAAAGCCTACTGGAGCTAGGGATCTGGATTCTGGGGTACAGCAATGAGGGGGGTTAAACAGTGTTGGCTTCCTGTTACCATTTGGATCTGAAATGACCCTTAAATATGGGCTCCTATGTTGAAAACGTGGTTAGCAGCTGGTAGTACCATTTTGGGAGGTATTGGAAACTTTAGAGTTAGGACTATAAGCAGGAAGTAAGTCAGTAGAAACTCTACCTCACTTTGAATGCTACTAGTCTGTCTCTGCTTCTTGGGTATCATGAGTTGAACAAATTGGCTCTACCACACCCTTCTGTCATGTTTCATGTCATTTTTATCTAGTGATCTGTCTTAGTTTGGGTTTTAATGCTGTGAAGAGACACCAGGACCATGGCAACTCTTATAAATGACAACATTTAATTGGGGCTAAATCGGAGGTTTAATCCTTTATCATTATGGACACATGGCAGTGTTCAGGCAAGCATGGCACTGGAGGAGCTGAGAGTTCTACATTTTGTCTTGAAGGCAGCTGGAAGAGGACTTACTTCCAGGAAGCTAAAAGGAAAGTCTCAAAGCCCACCCCACAGTGACACACTTCCTCCAAAAAGGCCACACCTACTCCAACAAGGCCATACCACCTAAATAGTACCACTTCCTGGGCCAAGAATATTCAAACCACCACAGGTTCAGTGAACTGAATCTTCTGAAACCATGAGCTAAAATAAATCTTGGTTCATTTTGAGTTGCTTATGTGAAGTGCTTTATGATGACAATGAAAAGTCTAACACAGTGTCTTTGGACAGTTTTGGCTTTATGTGTTTGTGAAGAAACAACCATCAACTTTGAGAATCAGGTGGCCATACTGATCCTATTTTATAGGCTAGGAACATTAGGCACAGAAAAGTTAACTAGCCTGTCTCAGTCACTTTCTATTGTTGTGAAGAGAAATCATGAGTTCAGCAACTCTTACAAAGGAAATCATTTGGCTGGGGTTGGCTTATAGTTTCAGATGTTTAGTCCATTATCACCTTAGAGGAGAGCATGGCATCACACAGGCAGACATGGTGCTGGTGAAATAGCTGAGAGTTCTTCATCTTGATCTTCAGGGAGCGGGCAGAGACACTGGGACTAGTGGGGCTTTTGAAACTTCAAAGCTGACCTCCCTCCTATGACACACTCCTCCAGCAAGGGCACACCTCCTTGGTCCAAAGCTACTGAGTAAAGAAAGTCCCAAAGGGCTGGGATTTGAATTGGTGAAATCTGTCCCCAGATCCCTTTGCGAATGAACTACTATACATACAGCTGTTTTATTTTTAGCCAGATGGTTCCTCTGAGGACTCACTGAACAAGTTTGGTGCTGAACATCAGCCAATATTGGAAGATTATAATAATAGAAGTCGGAATAAAAGTAATCCTGCCGCCCCCTTTCCCCTAACATGCATCTAGATAGGAATTGTTTTCTCCATTTGGGGAACATCTGCAATAGTCAAGGGAACAGCATCAGTCATCAGGGAATGAAATTAGCCCCAGGAGTTTGTGTGCAGTCTGGTGTGGCCTCAGAGTAAGGAGCCACAGGTCTGAGCTATGAGCTACAAAGGAAGGTAAAATATCCCTCCAGGCACCTTCTTATTGGCCAGAAGTAAGTCGTGGGCTCAGGAATCTGCATGTAGAAGAGATTTTGATGGTTATGCAAAGTGCTGACTTTTCTTGGCATTTTCACTTTTCCCTCATAAGGGGGCAGGCACACAAATAAGGAAAAAACATTATGAATTATTTAGACACCCTGCTTTCTACTACCACCCTTCGCCTATGTATAGCTGTTTTGGCTCTCACATTAGAGGAGAAGACAGGAAAAAGTCCCCAGATTCCATTTTTGCAAGGAGATAGAGATGGTTTATAACCTAGGATGTTTTTTCCTGATAAAAATTCAAAGTCATGCTGAACAAACTGGGGGGAAACCACAGTGGAGCCTGAATTAAGAAAAGAAAATCTGTAGGGGCAGCTCCCAGAAGCAGGGCCATAACCGCATTTTCATAAGTTCTCAGTCCCTTCTAGGGCCAGTGTGGCACAATGAGGAGAGGGTTTGGCTGACTGACCAGACATAGTTATTTACACAACAACCAGGAGAAAACGGTGACCTTCTATTTCTACACACATGGCGCTACTAGCCATCATAAGCCAGAAGGAAACAAAGATGTTTTACCCTTTGAGAAAACATGAGGACCGGGCTGGGGAGAAGGCTCAGAAGGTAAAGTGCTTACTGTATAGACTTGGTGACCTGAGTTTGAGTCCTAGAAACCACAGTGGAAAGAGAGAATCAACTCTCATTAATTGTCTCTTGACCTCCACACATGCACAATGGCCTGCGCTTGTGTGCTTGCTTACATCCACATACCCCAATAAAACTTTGAAAACACAGACTGCTACGTGCATTGGTGTATAGTGTTGAAGCACAGGCCATGTTAGTCTTCTCTGCATAGTTTCTGTTTTAGTGCCTTGCCACCAAAATGCATGAAACAGACATTCTCTAACAAGTATTTGGACTATTCACTATTTATATCAAAGGTGCAACCCGGAAGATCTGGGAAGAGTTGAGAAGAAAAAGTCCCAGCCTGGGACACCTTTTGTGAAAAATTTCGTTGTCTTGTCACTGCAAGTTACTGTAGAATGGACAGACTCACTCTCCCATTGTTTACCAGAATAAACGTTTTTAAACAATAGTTGCATTGAGGTATAATTAAGATACCACACATCACCCATTTGGTGTATGCGTCCCTCATTCGCTAGTCCCTTTTGTCTCTGGAACCCACTCACTCATTTTCTGTCTCGATATGTTTACCTATTGTGGACAATGTACGTCAGCGAAATCCTATTAGATCGCTTGTGACTGGCTTCTTTCATTGAGTTTAATGTTTTCAGGTTTTCCTCTGTGTTGCAATCAGTATCAGTGCTCCTTAGTGACATAATAGCTCATTGTATGCATATACTATATATTTTTTATGAATCTATCAGTTAATGCATGTATCACACTCTTCACCCTAGCCTCAACTGGTCTATTGTCCTTTCAGAATCAGAAGAAAAGGTTAAGGAAGGCAGATTCTCCCTCACTGTCTCAGACTGGCCACAACTTTCTCACAGTTCTTATTGATAATGCAGTCATGGTTGCTTACAAAGGTAAGTGCAAGCTTGCATGGAGGGGTTTGCTGCACAGCCAGAAGTTCTACTCTACGTGAGAATTTCCAGGGTCATTCTTTTGTGTATTGTTCTTTCTCTCATTAAAATTTGTCGTTATTCTCTTACGTATTCCTCTTTCTCTCGTTAAAACTTAAAATAAGCTAAACAAATGATTTATTGTTGGGGTAGTAATTCATTGACTCTTCCCTTTTCTGGCATTACTCAAGCTTTTCATATCCTGTTCCCAGAAAGTTGACCTAGAGAGAAAACATGGGAGCAGGAGGCCTAGAATAAGTGGGATGAGAATAAAACAGAACGAGAGGCGGGGTTCTACTCCTTAGTATACCAGTGTCAAGCTGTGTGACCTTGAGGAAATTACTTAGCTGTTCTGAACCTCAGTTAACTTACATTTATCATTATTAGATTCTCATTAGGCAGTCAATCCAGGTGTCACACCTATGTCTGTTGAAACTTGCTCTGGGTATCTGGTGGGGTCCAAGTGGCCTGGAAAGAGTACTACTGGAGCCCTGGTCCAGTCAGAGCCATTGCTAGAGGGCAGCATTGTATCAGTCATTATACTAATGAAGCTGCCTGGGGTGCGGTCAGCTCAGAATGCTTTAATTGAAAACTGTAGTTTCTCCCTCTTCCACAAATGACGTTCTTGCAAAGGGAAAGTAATTTCTGAAGGACTGCAGAACAACCAGGGAAAGAGAGTTTCTGGATCCCTGCAAATTTCATTGATCATTAACAATTTGAGAAAGAATAAAGGAAAACTGCTTCTTTGCATCTGCTCTCCCTCGGATACAGTTGCACAACTATCTTTTCCTCTTTGAAAAAAAAAATCCCACCAATACCACGAGGAAAATGTCCAGAAGCTTGATTCTGATCCACAGACAATCAGGACATTTATTTCTAGGCACTTTCTTCAATGACTTATGTTTATGGCAAATAAAAAGCAAATATTTAAGAAATAGGTTTGTTATAAAGAATAATTTCTGTCTCTGACTCTGTTGCCTGCCTTTGGGAGCCCGTTCCCATTAATGGGCTGCGTCTTCTAGCCTCATTAAGAGAAGATATGCTTAATCTTACTGCAACTTGCTATGCCAGGACTCGTTGACATAAAAGGGAGGCCTCTCATTTTTTGAAGATAAAAGGAAGGTGGGGTGGATGGGGAGAGGTAATGTGGGAGAGAAGAACTGGGAGGAGAGAGTAGAAAGCTTCTATCAGAATGTAGGGTAGGGCTGGAGAGATGGCTCAGCCGTTAAAGGCTAGGCTCAAACCAAAAATATAAGAATGTAGGGTAAATAATAAATAAATTAAAAAGTAGGAAGAAAGAAAAGAAAGGGGGAAAGAAAGGAAGGAAGAAATAAAGAAGACAAGAAAGAATAATTCAGAAATTCTCTGTTAAATCTTTTGATTGTTTGACACATTTCAAAGTGGCTAAAATTCTATATGTAGGTGTGACGTTCACCACCTTGGCCTGGGACAAAATATATATGGCTATGAAGTCTGTATGACCCATGTAGCTCTGGTTCGATGTTCACCTATTGCAGTTCTCCAGTCCCACTGAAAACATGCTCCTTTCAAGCTTGAATATGCACAGACTTACTACAAAGCAAGGCAGGGCTGCCTCACATGGGCTGTAAAGGATAAAGACAGGTCTCAGTGCTGGTCAAAGACAAGAATGAACTATGCACTCTGATTGCAACTGTTGGCAAAGGGACACACACACACACACACACACACACACACACACTGCCATTTACACACGTACTTTAATTACTGGTAGTGGCTGCTTAGAGTATTATTGAAAAGGATTCTCCAGAAAATGATTCCAATGGGTAGGAACTGCTGGAAAGATTTAGTTGCTTTCAAGCTTGGGGTGCCTTGGTTCCTGATTTTTCAAATTTACAATGGGGTGATATATGTTCAGTAGAAACTGTACTTTAAAATTTAAAATTTGATCTTAAATTTAAATTTATAAATGTTCCAGTTAACAGGGTGTGCAATAGTGGTGCTGAGCAGTGGTACCCATGTACACGATCATGAGGGGACAGAACGCTGTGGTGGACTGCGTTACTCAATTCTAATGCTTGCTTGTTCTATTAATGTATTTTTCTACCTACAATGTTATTCACCTTTGGAATTACTAACACCTGCTAAGAACAGAGGAATGGCTATACAAGTGGATAAAATTGCCATCCTTCAAGTAGAACCATATAAATGACTTTACTGTAATCATTCATGATGAATTGAATAATTTGACTTGCTACTGATAATCATTAAGAAAGATACTGTAGAAAAGTAGGTTATCATTGAAAGCAAAGTGGGACATCACATAGACTGTCTAGGTTATTGCTGACACAAGGGTGGCATGCCTCTCTTTATCAAAATATCCTAGAACGAGGAACTTGAATACCACTAGTAATCTTTGTCCTTCCTTTCCTCCATTCTCTACCTTTCTGCATAGTTGATAGGGAATCTGGTTCCTGGGTCTGCAATGTCCAGTATGATAACCACCAGTTACAGGTAGGTATTGAGCACTTTAAATGTGGCCAGTACAAATTGTGATATACTTGTTGTTAAGTAGAAAAATGAAACAGGCCAAGTGGGAAAACAATGAGATGTAAACCAGTTCATTAATTAAGAAAATATTGATTACATGGTGAAAAAGTAAATTACGAGGTGCATTGTGCTAAGTAAAGTATATTGTTAAAATTGATTTCACATGTTTCTTTCTGAATGTGGCCGTTAGAAACTTTGAAATTACATACTCGGCTCACGGTGTATTTCTGTTGACTGCGCTGGTCAACAGCTTTCTAACTCAGAGATGCTGAGGAAAGATTGATTAGGTTCTCTTACAACAAAGCACAAAAAGGGAGAGAAAGCTCAGTGAAATGCTCATTTTTAGAACATTCCTAGATAGTTTGAGGGGGAGGGTCATATGAGCACATGACATCTCCTGCTGGGACGTAGTATTGAAGTGGGCAGAGAGAAAATTCCCCGAAGAATGGAGGGGGTTGCTGGATGAATAAGGCAGTAGGTGCCCTCCAATCTGTAATCATTCTAAATGCCTTTTTAAAAACCCCTAGGCTCCCACAGCCAATTATTCCGCAAGTTCCACCTCTTTCCATTCTTAATGTATCTATTACTCTGTAAATTCAGTGGCTGTCAACTCAGCTAGTGTGGAGACTGCCACTTGTAAAAGAATTTTAAATAAGCATAAAATACAGCCCAGTGACTAGCTCTCCTCTTAAAAAAGCCATTTGTAAAAAGGTTAGAATCACAACCTAGTCATGCTAAAATTCATGCATGCAATCAATGCTAAATCCCATTGCTTTTTTTGGGAACAAACACTTTTTACCAGAGTCACAGTGATACTGATGTTACAAAACAAATCTGTTGTACCAATCCTTTAACCTGTAACGTATTATTGCAGAGATTGAACAGTACTTAAAAAATGGCAATTTCCTTTACAATGTCCCTAGTTTCATGGACCTGTTTGCTTAATACTCCCAGAAGGTGTCAATCTTCTTTGCATGAGGATTCTAATGAATTGAGTCAGGTCTGGAGAGTGAGCTCTATGTTTAAGCTGGGTGATAACAAGCAGAGAGAGGTGGGGAGGGGAGAGGTTAGGAAGAGAAGAGGAGAGGGAGAGAGGAAGAGGAGGAGGAGGAGAAGGGAGGAGAGGAGAGAAGAGAGAGGAGAGGAAAGAGAAAAAGAAGAGAGGAGAGGGAGGGCAGGGATAAGAAGGGGCAGGCAGAGAGGAGAAGTGGTCCTGACACAACTGTCTTAGGTAACAGATACAGTGACACACACACAAATGCACATATAGTTTTCATCTTAGGAAGGATGACGAGGAGTCTGAAAATGCATTGCGGATACTATAGGCACTGCACCAACCATGTCTGTAAAATTCAGTTACTTAATAAAATAGTTCTTTCCCCCCTCATTCCTATGGTAGTCCAGTGTGGTGTTCTATTGATAGAAACCAAAGGGGTCAGTAAGTCCCTGACTGGGCGACTGCTTCTTTATAACTATTATATTTTAAGAAATACAGGAAGTTGTCTAGTAAAGGTTATGCCACAATTGCAACAGAGTGCATTTTTTCAAGCTGTTAGCTATTGTAGCCCACAGTGTTCATAGCTGAGTAAGGCTCATTGATGTAATAGTGGGATGGATGTTCTGAGGGTAAACAACCGCTTTCTGATTGGATTGAAAACCCACTCCATAGGAACTCAGGTCTCATAGTGTAAACCTGGCCAAGAAGTCATGGTTGGGGAGCTAATAGTCCCTTGGGGAGAATTGACTACTATTAATTTGTTTAAATAGACATAGTATCGAACTACCTTCTAAACATTTATTATACCTATGAGCAAGTATAGCTCTCCGACCTTATCCATGGATGGCAATTAACATACACATTCACACATTCACACACACATACACACAAAACACCGCCAGACACATACAGGTTCAAAATGAAGAGAATAAATAATATTGGAGTGCTTGACCTTAAACCACTGCTCAGGTAACATTGTGGAAGACAGACAGAGCAAAAAAGACCATCAGAGTTAGAGGTTGGGTGAACTGTTTTGAAATGGCCTTTGGGTATGACAGAACCGTGAGACTTAGGAACTCACAGAAGCCATGATTGTCCACAGAAGATCTGCAAGAGATCAAGCCTGTCACTTTTTCATAATGGATGGTGGAGGGGCTCACAAGGTTGTTTAGGCTTCAGTGGATGGCCTTAAACACATGTGTGCATCGACAGAACTAGCTGGTCTGTTATTAGTGAAGAATATGATGTTTATATGGGGAACATGAAGTTGGGGGATTGGAATGAGTAGAAAGGGTGGAGTTTGGGTGGATATGATAAAATACATTAAAATGTACTTTTAAAAGAAAGGATAAGTGGAAATTTCTTCTCTCTTCTACAAACTCATAGATTTTGTGAGGTCACACACAAAATGTAGCATAGTATGTGTCTCTATTCATAGAGAAGGTGCTTAAAACCAGGTTAATGGTTCAAATCTACAAGCTTCATTTTTAATTATTCCACCATCTTCCTTTTTACATGAAAATCATTCTCAGAAGACAGATGGACCAGTGGAAACCAACCTCCACAAACTTGATTTACCAGGGTAATTAACTCTAGCCAGGTGTCGCAATGTAAAAGAACCACGAAAGCCGTGTCCCCTTAACCCAGATATTAGGTTTTCAAATGTGGTTCAGGTTCCGGCATTCGGAAGGATGGTAACAATATCCAGAGCTGCCTTTTGCAGTTTGGATCATTATCTTCTCCTTCCAATTGTTCTTTTCCTGATATTTTCTACTTCCCATTTAGAATCCACTAACTGCTCCTGTCCTTTAAGAAACGCCTTTGCACGTTATTTTCATCTTATATCCTAGCAGCCATGGGGATAAAGAGACAGATAGAGCTTCATCAAATACATAGAAGATTCCCACCTTGTGGAAGCAACTAGCTAACTGCTCAATTTTCTTTTAAAAATAAAACAAAAACATTCATCTGTTTTGTATGTGTGTGATGTGTGTCATCGCACTTATGCAGTCAGGGGACAGCCCAGATGAGTTGCTTCTTCACTCTGTCAACTCCTTGGCTTCAACTGCAAAATTACTAACCAACTGTTTTAAATGCTAAAGCCCATTGCTTCACTTACCACCAACTTCTTTCCTTAGAAATGCTTTGGAGTTCTAACCCATGTGTTCAGTAGAGCTAAAAGAGGGGCTTCTCATTTATAGACTACTTTGTTAGTTATCACCCCTATGTAGATGACCTTACATATTCAACATGGCGCATTAGCCCCTGGACAAAGGGGAAAATAACTAATATTTCTAGCTCAATATGGTTGTTAATTCCTGTACAAGGACAACTGAATACTATTGACTGCTTTGTTCCAAAGTTCACAGCACAGCAGAAGTTTGCAAAAATTTAAATTATATGTATATTTATGCACATACACACATATAGAGATATAGTTCATGATTCCATGTTCTTTGACAAATTATTCTTGTTTTACTTACTGAAGTAAGTAAATCTCCTCTTCCCTAAAACCTCTCCAGCTACCTTAAGATAATTGAGATATGTTTTTTGTTTTATTTTGTTTTAAAACAGTGTTACTACAGACAAAGCTGACTTTGAACTATCTACCCCAGGCTCGTCTTAAAATGAGGATCTTACTGCCTCAGTTCCCCAAGTGCTGGAATTACCCACATGTGCCATTACATTTTCTCCAGGTGACCTGTTCTTGCCTAGGCCCTCTTGAGTCTCTGAGAGATTCCTGCTGATGACAGTAAAAAGAAAATAGATCTGAGCTTTCTCAAGAGTTGAGCTCTGTGTGTTAATCGGGCTGGGATCTCCATTTCATTTGTACTAGTGAAGAATATGGTTCTATTTTCTATAGAAAAAATTGTTCACTCTTAGTATGTGAAAAAGATCTAATGGTCAACTTGGAGCAAGAGGTCCCATTCTGAGTGTAAATGTGTCCACGACTAGAATTTAGCTATATCTGAGCATGAAAATCTGCTTACATGAGGGACTAGAAGACATATTTGGAAAGAATGAATGCCTGGAGGGGACTGAGGAGATCCAATCAGTCTCAGAGTAGAAGAGGACCAGTTCAGAAGACACTGTAGTATATCATTCAGCTGTGTTCCTAAGTTGGTACCCCATTTGACTGAGTGCAAAAAAAATTGAGAACTTCATTTCCTTCTGTTATGATTTGAGTGTGAAATACCCCCCACTCAAGTTCATGTATGCGAACATGTGTGCCTCAGGTTGTGGTGTTGTTAGGGGAGGTTACAGAAAATGTTAGGGGGTAGACCCTAGCTGGAATAAGTGGGTAAGCTGGAGAGCGGGCCTTGAGGTCTGATAGCCAGCCCTGACATCCTGTTTCATCTCTGCTCTTTGCTGTGCTGAGATATGAAGAAGCAGCTTCATGTTCCTGCTGCCATAGCTGGGAGCTACTTCTTTTACTAAGCCTTGTCCACCATGATGGACTGTATCCTCTTGCTGTGAGCCCAGATAAGCCTTTTCTTCTTGAAAGTTGCCTATTGATAGAATTCAGTTACGTCAATGGGAAACATGACTAGTTCAGACTCTCCTCACTATAGCCCTCCAGGTAGCTTTGGTATACTAAAGGCTCCAAGCACAACCCAGTGGAAACAGATGTGCCTGGTAGATATGACAGTGGCGGGACAATACAATGGTGCACAATGAAAGCCTCTTTTTGTGAGGCAATGGGTATGGATTTTATTGTGAGATTTCAATACAATGAGGTAAATAACCCATGATTTACTAGCTATGACCCTAAACTCCAGTAAAGGTGTTTCCTCTCCTCAACAATAGTAGGAGGATGTCCTACATATGTCCGTAAAACAATAGAGAATAGAGTTGACATCATCTTACATCAACCATCTTCTTCAGAATTCCAGTAAGATTTTGCAGATACTGGTCCAACCTTCAACTTCTGAAATGATCACACCATGAACAGCTAAATTGTTTAAGCTGGAAAGACAGATATGAGCTTGTGGACTGTGGATATGGATCAAATAAATGTCTTGCCTAGCATGCCCAAGGCCATGGGTTTGATCCCAAGGTGTACAGAAAATCAGTGAAAGTGAATTGCATGGGTTTGGAGCCATAGTTCTCAGGTATAAGCATCTAAATGGGCATAGTTTAATCTTCGAATATACTGCTATCAATGTGGGAGGATTTTTCTATAGAATATTTGGCTAACTTATATATTAAAGCTTTAAGACAGCATAGAACATTAAGCAATGTCTTAACTTCTGACATGAGGGGATCATGCGTGCATGAAAGCAGGTCTCTGATGAGGCTTTGAAGGCATTATTCCTGTGGCTGTTGACACTCTTTTTTAGTGTCCTTCTACTGAAGGGTCTTCTCTTCTGGGCATCCCAGTCTCTTTTTTCCTTTACTCACATGGCTTCATAGTGAAGGTCTTCATTGATAAGATAGTAACTGTTTCTTCCTAAAGTGCAGGGAACTCAAAATGTGTTGAAAAATTTTGAGAAAATTCAAACTTAGAAACTTACACCCTCCAGGGAAAGATTTATTTAACCTGTTTTAAATGTTACATGTTAAAGACATAAACAACCCACTAATGTATATATTTTAAGGTCTTATGTATCAAGTCAAAATAAATTGAAGAAACATTATATTAGCCATTCATTCATTCATTCATTCATTCATTCATTCACTCAGCATTTATCAAATGACAAGTTTATATCAGGCTCTGATTGTTTATTGATTACATTTGAGCTAAATGACTACTTAAACTTGAGTTTGTAACCTTGTTTCTTTTCTTGAGCTCTGAAGATAAACAAAATTGATTTAACTGTGTTACTAAGGCTTGGATATTTCCTGACAAGTTTGTGTTGGATATTTAATATTTGAATGCAGATCTTAATTGTATTTAGAGTCTTTGGGAAGTAATTAGGATAAAAAGTCATGAGGCTGAGAATCCCAGAATGGCATTAGCAGCTTTATGGGTAAAGGACAGGAATGGAGGTAGCCAGCTTGCTCTGCCTCACTACCAGATGTTCTCCGCTATGCAATATTACAGTAAGAAGGATTTCACTACATGCTAACATTATGCACATGGAGTTCCAGAACTGTGAAATAAGCATAAACATACTTTCTTTTACTGCTCTCTTTTCTATTCTTCCTCTTTTCTTCCTCCTTCCATCATTTCTTCCTTCCATTCGTATTTCCAACTATCTTTGTTGGTTTCTCTCCTTTTCTGTTGATAAGATCCCATGTAGCCTAAGAAGGCTGCCTCCAATTTTTCAGATATCCAAGACTGGTTTTGAATTTCTCTGCTTTCATCTCCCAATTGTACCCCATGCTTTGACAAAACTACTTTGTCAACTACTCTGTAGTATTGTCACAGCAATGGGAAATGAACTAAGATGCATGTTTTCCCTTTTGTCCTATATTTCTATTTCCCCATCTTACTTCCCTCTAGCATGCAGAGTCATTTTGGATGACTTAGAGAGACTGAAGGATGGTAAGCATATAAATGGCTGCTGTATGATGTTTAGATTCTACTCTTGGATCTGTAGGTACGTTAGATTAACCAGTACAGTGAAATCATGTTACAGATGAAACTGAGGTTGTCAATCAACTGTTCCTGAAATGGAAAGGTTCAGATGGATTATATGGGTGGGTCCAATATAAGTGAAAAGGAAGAAGCAAATGATGGAGAACAAGAGTGATGAAGTATAAAGACTCGGCCTGATATTATAATAATATCATTATACACGAAGGAGAAGGCCATGGGTCAAGGTCTGTAGGTAACTTCACGAAGCAAGAAAAGGTAAGG
Organism: Rattus rattus; assembly: GCF_011064425.1. NCBI lineage: Eukaryota > Metazoa > Chordata > Mammalia > Rodentia > Muridae > Rattus > Rattus rattus. The sequence goes on from NC_046172.1 coordinate 95,206,107, forward strand.
AGGCAGAATACCTCTGGAGCATTGAAAAGGACTGAAGGAATACTGTACTGATTATCCCTTCGGGTGTGTGTGTGTGTGTGTGTGTGTGTGTGTGTGTGTGTGTGTGTGTGTGTGTGTGTGTAATTCCCATGTAAAAAGACTGGAAGTAGTTGACCTTTATACTTGCATTTCATTTCATCCCTTCATCTTACCTGTTAAAATCCTCTTTGCCTGAAAACAACTTCCTTTTCTCTATATCTGTTGGCTTGACTTGCATAAGGATTATGAAAGTTCAAAAAAGATGCGCTCTCAAGAACTTCCGTGACAAGAGGTCAGGAGAGAAGAGCTCAACATAACTCTTAAAGAATTCAAATGAAAAGTGAAGCATGGTCATCACATTACTTCTAGTCTTTGTTTTGCCTGACACTGGTTCTTCTGAATGACTGAGTACTTATTTCAATATAAAAAGCTTTTTTTTTTTTGGATTTCAGTAGGGCACTTAAAATCTAGTGGAACATGGGCAAATGTGACAAAGTGAATCTTAAAAAGCGCCCCATCAAGATTTCCATATAAGAGAGTCAGTTGAAATATTCTATCAAATAAACCCATCACCGATGACTAGCAATGTGACTTATTCTTGTGTTATTGGCATCTAGCCAGATGGAGTTCAGAGTTCTTGGAGGAAAAAGTAAATCAGAAAGTTGCTTCCTGAAAGATAAAATGTTTGTGAGATTGTGTCTTAAGATGAAATAAATTGTACTCTGAATCTAATTCCTCCTATGGACTCAGGTGGAATGTATTGTAAATTGGCCATAATATGTATATAATGGATGGAGAAAGTCACACTAATTCCTTCCAGCACGTAGAAAACAGAACATTAGATTGTCTATCTGATGAGGAAGGTAATATAGATTCCCAATTAACTCAGATTTCTACCCTGACAAGGAGATTGATGGATTTCTATTTATTTCGTAGTTTGTTTTCCAGGTCCCCAGAATTGTTCAGTGTCAAAATAGTAAGCCCTCTGTCAAGGCACTATCTAGTGACAGTGACAGTATCCTGGAATACAAAGAGCAACAATGCTTACCTTTTATGAGAGTGAAGTCATTATTCTATAAAACTGCAGATGGCATTTAAGGTTGTTAAACACTGTGAACTTATCTTGGTGTCAGGGCTGCCAATCTGCTACTGCCAGGACTTCCTACGTTGGGTTTTGAATGCTCTTCCATCTTCCGTCACTCCCGTGATACTGGCGTTGGAGCTGAGGGCTGTTTCCTGCCTTGCTCTCTATAGTCTTTCCTGTTTCCCATGCTTTTCAGCTTTCTAATCAGTTAGTCAAATGTTTTATTTTATTTTATTTCTCAACGCTTCTCCCCTGTCTGTTTACAGTATGAGTTGGACTTTGTTGCCTTGACTCATCTCATCCAAGGTTTCAAGTTTTAAGTTTTGAACATGACCTTAGCTTTGAGTTTTTCTTAAGTGGCATTTCATGATGAAGCAATTCCTTCTGTATGTAATTGGTTGAGCTGTTTTTAAATCATGAAAGTATATAAATTTTTATCAATAACCAATATCATTGATGGGGCTTTTGTCCTTTGTTCTGTTGAAATTTTATCATATTTATAGACTCGTGTGTTTAACTATCTTTCCCTTTTGATAATAAAGTCATTTTGTTTTGTGATGTTAAGATGCTGTTCCACATGTTTATAGAGTTTTTATAATATTAGTAAGAGATTATATTTTAGGAATTAATCCCATTTAGCTATAGTGGATTGTGATTTTATGGGCTGATGACTTCATTGCCTAGTATATTAATTAGAATTTTGTCTATGTTCATCAGGCACACTATTTTAATTTTGTAGTGACCTTGTCTAATTTTGATCTCAGAATAATGTCGCAAATGAGTTTGGATATTTTGGGTACTATGAGAAGAATTGATATTGTTTTTTAATATTTGATGCAATCCATTACTACCATAGTCTTGGGCTTTTCTTGATGGAAGATTTTTGTGATGGATTTAATGTCCTTGTCATTGGTTTGTTTAGGTTTCCCACATGTTCATGATTAACAAGAGTAAGTTGTATGTGTCTAGGAATGTATTCATTATTTAGGTTTTCCTATTTGTTTAAACATTGTTTTTTTACAACAGTCTCCCAGGAGCCCTTCTGCTTCCATTGTATCAGTTTTAATGTTTCCTTTTCCATTTCTGATTTAATGTGAGTTTTTTCTGTTTCTTTGTAGTTTGGCTAAAGTTCTGTTAATTTTGTTTATCTTTTCAAAAACCAATTTTTGGTTTTGTTGATCTTTCCTGTTGTTTTTTAGTTTCTATTTCAATTATTCTGATCTGATCTTCATTAGTTCCTTCCCCTTATTATTTTTGGATTTAGTTGTTTGCTCTTTTTGTAGTTCCTTGAGGTGTAATCTTAGGCTGTTTATTTGAGACCTTTCTTCTTTTTGAAGTAAGCATTTCTTCTTGCTGACACTTTCCTTCCTAGGAGACTATTGTATTGTCAATGTTTTGGTATTTTGTGTATTCATTTCCATTTCACAGGATATGTTAAATTTTCCTTTATAGTTCTTCTTTGACTCATTGGGTATTTGGGAAATTTTTACTTAATTTCCATGAATTTTTGAATTTTCTGAATTTCCCTCTGTTATTGATTTCTAGTTTCATACCATTGTGGTCATTCATCTGATGTTAATCTTGTTACATTTGTTAAGTCTTGTTTTGTGGCTTAGCATGTGATCTCTCCCGGAGATGGTTCCATTGCACTTGAGATAGATGTGTATTCTGCTATTGTTGGATGGAATGATGGAATTTCTCTTGTTTCTCTCTTGCTCTCTCTCTCTCTCTCTTCTCTCTCTATATATATATATATATATATATGTGTGTGTGTGTGTGTGTGTGTGTGTGTGTCTGTGTGTCTGTGTGTGTGTGTGTCTGTGTATGTGTGTATGTGTGTAACATAGCACCATTTCATTAAAAATGCTTTATTTAAAATATACTTTACCTGCTGTAAACATAGTATTCTTGCTTTTATCGCTTCCATTTCTTTGCAATGTCTTTTGTAACCTTTAACTGTCAATATATGTATATCACTCAACGTTAAGTGAGTCTTTGTATTACGTGTGCATTTGAGTCTTTAAAAATCTATTCCTTCATGCTATACCATTTACTGGAGACATCATTCACTTGATTCAAGGTCACATACTGGTGCTTTCTTTGGCAATGGCATATTTGTCTGTTGTTCTTGATACTTTGGGCCATGTGTTTACATCTGAACATTTGAAGACATAAGAATGTATTCCTGTTTCTGTAGCCTATTCTTCTGTTTGGGAAGATACATTTACCAGTCAGCTTGTCTGGACATTCTGGATTGCTGTCTACCTTGGTATATAGGTAGTTGCCATAGTATTTGGGAACACTGAGCTGGTACTTAGGTTCATAAGGTTGGACATTAAGCACAGATCTACTGATATATACCTGTTGAGTGACTGACCTGCAGTCTGAGAGCATTCAGGCTGTGCATGGATCCTGCTTTTAAAGGGAGTCAGCCTGAAGTCTGAGTCCACAAAGGCTGACAAGATTTAAGAAGGAAATTGAAACTGAAACCATGAGGGAAAACTACTTGCTGACCCACTCTGTTTCATGATTAGCTAGTCTTCCTACTTAGGAAATGGTGCCACTCATGGTGAGTTAGGTCTTCTTCTACAAGAGAATGTCCAGAAATGTGTCCACAGTCCAAACTGATCTAGGCAATTTCTCTATTGACGTTCTCTTCTTGGGTGACCCTAGACTATGGTAAATTGATGGTTAAAGCTAACTAGGGCAGAGAGTTTCTGCCATGGTATTTTCTTCTTCTAGTTCTGTCACATTTTTCTATTCCATTATATATATTTGATTTTTAAAAATGTGTATCTGAGAAACCACATATCTTAACAATCATTTTAGACTTGTTTTCCATCAAGTTAAACTGTCTCGGATTAGTGGAGAATGTTATGAATCTCAAGACCAGTCCAGCATGAAGGATGAAGCATTTTTCTTTTCATTTTGGACCATTTTTCTTGACTAAGTCCTATGTGTGTCCTTTTTGTTATTCCCACACATAGGTACTGCTGCTTTTAATGTCTCTAATCCTTTTTGTTCTTGGTTTATTTGTTTCTTTGTTTACGTATAAATGAGCATATCTGAGTAAACTGTCTTTTTGCAGACCAGAAGAGGGCATCAGATCCCATTACAGATGGTTGCTGGGAATTAAACTCAGGACCTCCGGGAGAGCAGCCAATGCTTTTAACCACTGAGCCATCTCTCTAGCCAGTCTCTAATTCTTTTTTTTAAAGATTTATTTATTTATTTATGTATTTATTTATTATACATAAGCACACTGTAGCTGTCTTCAGACACACCAGTAGAGGGCATCAGATTCCATTACAGATGGTTGTGAGCCACCATGTGGTTGCTGGGATTGAACTCAGGACCTCTGGAAGAGCAGTCAGTGCTTTTAACCACTGAGCTATCTTTCCAGTACCAGTCTCTAATTCTTAAAGTGCCTGAGCATAAATGCATTTTTGAGTTAAGCTACTCTATTCTATTCCTCCATGAATATTATTCTGCTTAAGGAACCAGCAACATTAGAATTAAATGATACATTAAATAGATCTAATGGAATGCAAAAGATTCCACCCAAACACCAAAGATACATACACATTCTATGCAGCAGACTACGAAAGGCTCTCCCAGATAACATACTTGAATACAAAACAAATATCAATAAGTAAAAACTGAAATAATTCTTTGCAAAATAAAACTCAAAATCAATGGTAAAGGATCTCTAGTAAGTACACAAACTCACAGATAGTAAATGATATATTACTGAACGGTGAATGTATCAAGAAGAAATGAAAATTAAAACACAATACAACAAAGCATCTGGGACACATTAAAAGTGTACCAAGAGAAAATTTGTAGTTCAGGCACCTATATTAAAGAAGCCTAATGAGCACAAATAAATGACTTAATGATGCAGCTCAGAAACTTAGAATATAAGAATAAGTCAAACCTAAATCCAGAAAATGTGTAGAAAAGATGAAATATTTATACAACAAAAGCTGTGTTTACTTATAAAAATCTGTCCCAAGGAAGAATGGAGACCTTTATAGGGTTTAAGTGGAATAAGAGATTTTAGAAATCAGTCACGGGCCTGATTTCGTAGGCGCAGCGGGCCTAGCATCGTCAACATGCTGGTCGCCAGAAGCTGGGTTTGTCACAAAACCTGTGACCACACGGAGACTCTTTGAGAAATTGTGTCTCGACCAGGAGCTAAAGTTGATTGGAGAGTATGAACTCTGGAACAACCGTGAGGTGTGGAGGGTCAAATTTACCCTGGCGAAGATCCGTAAGGCTGCCCGGAATCTGTTGACGCTGGACAAGAAGGATCCTCAATGTCTGTTTGAAGGCAACGCTCTACTGAGGCGACTTGTTTGCATTGGGATGGTGGATGAGGGCAAGATGAAGCTAGATTTCATTCTGAGCCTGAAGATTGAGGAATTCTTGGAGAGACAGCTGCAGACCCAGGTCTTTAAGCTGGGCCTGGCCAAATCTATTCATCATGCCCGTGTGCTCATCTGCCAATGTCACATCATGGTATGCAAGCAGGTTCGCAAGCAAGACCCTTTCATGGTTCGTCAGGACTCCCAGAAGCACATTGACTTCTCCCTCCGTTCTCCTTATGGTGGTGGCCACCCAGGCAGAGTGAAGAGGAAGAATGCCAAGAAAGGCCAGGGTGGTGCTGGAGCTGGTGATGATGAGGAAGAGGATTAATTAATACCTTGTTGCACTGGGGGATTGTCTAGTTTTCCAGTTGACAAATAAAACAGAATTGATACTTGGTTTAAAAAAAAGAGAAATCACTCCTATAGGTAATTACAATTAAAAATACTCCCCCAATGTACAGATTTGTTAAATGGTCTTCAAAAAGTTTTACTCTACATTTCTTGATTTTGATTCTTAAAAAAGAAAGAAATGGTAATACAAATCACTCCCCAAGTGTCATCACCTCCTCCTCCTCCTCCTCCTCCTCCTCCTCCTCCAATGTAGAGTGTCACTGGCTTGGAGCTTGCTAGCCTCAACCTAGCATTCAGAGTGCTTGGATTATGTACACAAATTATTATGCTATGATTTTCAAAGCTCTTTAAAAATTTTAATACTTGTGGTCCCCAGGTTGGCAAATGTTGGCTTACTGGTAGCATTATTTTAATTTTGCTTTTTCAAAACCAACGACATAAAAATATTAGGTAGTAGAATCTTGAAGAAATTCTGTTAAAGCAGGAGGTGATCTCTACTCACTGTGTACCCCTCATATGTAGCTTATATATTCAGAGAAAAAGTATAGCTAGGAGATAGGCTTGCTGTGTAGATGAGCTCTAGCTGGTAATTCAAAGATTCCTTCTAGCAAGAAGATCTGTAGACATGAATTTTGAATAGAGCTTATTTTTTAGTAATCCTGTTAAGTGGTGATTGATGTTGTAAAATCCAGACCTATGGCTCACAGCAAAATAGAAACAGGGTACCAACTCAAAATTAACTTAGGCTTGTAAACAAAATTGAGCTGCTTTTAAAAATAGCTACAAATGAAGCATGAGAAAAAGATCAAAGCTGGTGTCTCAAGTTTACTTATAAAATATATTGATTTTGTTTTTGCTTTTACTTTGTTTTGGTATTCTTTCGCTTATTTCATTACATTTATAAAGTATATTAACTTTCTTTATTAACTTATATGCACCATTCTCTCTTGTAAATCATACTGTGGATGTGGAATTTCCCTCTGGGCTTTTACCACTTAACTGTGGGATTTAAGAGAACATAACATGTTAACTGACCAGTCAGTACCCTTCACCTTACAGAGGATAACAAGGCAAAATGTTTAGTTTAAAACCCAGAGACCTTAAACTAATAGCACTTCAGAGTCGCAGAAAATGAATTGACCAATTGGACTTCTGAGCCTCTGAAGTACTGGAGGTGGGAGTACTTGAGGAACTGACAGTGTTAATACAAGAAACCAAATGAAACATTTGCTATGATAGTGTTAAAATGGGACGTTGGTGAATTGAAAAGGTCCTCTAAATTATGTATTTGTTAAAAGAAATTAAATGTAGAGGGTTTGAAAACTGACCATAACAGTAAGACAAAGAAGAATTAAAAGGATAACTTCTTTGTATAGGGTTGCGGCCTTGTGAGCTTTCCTCTGTCCCTGTTTGCATGTCTGCTGTTGTTGTCCTTATTCAGTTCGTGCGTAGGCTGTCATGTTAGTGAAACTTGATGGGTATAACTTCTGAAATTACTAGACGACACAATATCAAAGTAAACTCCAAAGAACTACATGTAACAAGGAATGCTGAGAATGGGAGAAGTCTTCTCCACGGAAGAGCAAACCACTTGGATATCCAACATCAAATTTTCAACCCCTAAAATATAACACAATTAACATTATAAGACTGAATAGATTATATTTAGGAATATGTACATATGTAACATATATACATATATTGCATATATGCATGCAATAAGAATAAATAAAGGGATTGTGAATTGAAAGAGAACAAGGAAGAATATCAGGGAGGGTTTGGGGCAAGGAAAAGGAGGGGAGAAATTATGTAACAGTATTATAACCTCAACAATTTAAATAAGGAATTTAAAAAAGATGTATTCTTCCAGAATTTCAACTGTAGGATACTAAAGAAACTGTAGACTCTGAATGGAATAACTTGGATTTTGAGGTGACAGTAAGCTAGTGTCCCAGGTGTGGTGTAGGGTGGGAGAAACAGGTTTTCTAAGAAAAGATTTCTGCTAGTGCAAGAGTTGAGAATTATATGAGTGGGGAAATATGAAGAAGAAAAGCCAGGGACCAGAAAGGTCATCAGGAAGAGATGGAAAGTTAGGACGGATTCTTGAAGAAGATTGTCTATTTTAAGGGTGGGAAGAGTGGAGGAAAGAATGTGGGTGAGGTGAGCCATGATAAAACCTAACAAAGGACAAAACCCAGAAACAGAATGCTCCTTTTTTACTAGAGTACCATTGTTTTCCAACTATTCTTTTGTGGATGCCAGAGTCAAGATTCTGCTGGGATAATCTGTAAAGGACAATTTACAAGCATCCTCAAGGAAGAAAAGATCCAAAAGGAATGGCAGTGAAATGTTTATACTTCAGAAAGGACAAAGCTTGTTACATTTTTTGTGCTATTGTTTCCCATTTTTATTGCTAGGATGCAGTAATTAGAGGACAATCTGACCTCACACACACGCAGGCACGTACACAGGCAAGCATGACCTACAATTTGACATTAGTTGAATGAAGTAAGATGTTTGGGTCAAAGGTTCAATGCCTATATCCACTTCCCTCTCTTCTACTAACTTAAAAAAGGCAACAGACACCCTGAACAACCATTTTAGCAGTATTATAACTATGTAAAAGATTTAGAGTGACCCAAGGCACCAAGAGAACTTATTTGGGATCAAGTACTCTTCAGTGAGGAGTGGAGAATGTGTCAATATTTCTGTTATGTGCTCTGAAAGTTTATCTCCAAAAGTTTACTTAAAGCATTAGACTTAGGCTATAATATAGAATATTAGGTGTTGATTTAAAAAAATGCTGTTTTGCCTGAGATGTTTGATATGAAATGAGGACTTGTATTCTGTAGTTCAAGCACATATTTTGATATTTCCCACTCACAAATATTTGACATTAAACTAGAAAAATATATTCATGTTATATACATTAAGTTATGACATTAGTAAGTATACAATGTATTGCTACTGCTGCATATTTCTGCCATTAAGGCATATGTCAAAATAGATTTGCTGAATACTTTCCTATTTCTCTGAAAAGGAATCTCTTCACCTTAAAAAATAACCATTAAAGTGATAACTTCTAGTTGTTATTCACACATACACTCACATTCACATACATACCACACACATACACACTCACACTCACACACACACACGCACACTCACACACACTCACGCACACTCACACACACTCACACACACACACACACACACTGTACTCATACACACTCACACACATCACACACTCACATCACACACACTCACACACACACACACACACACACACATGTACTCATACACACACTCACACACACACAATTGTGTTTCTACGGGATTTGGGTTTTTTTTTTGCTATTGGTTGGAAATGTTGTTAGGATATAATTGGTGCCAGATTTAATATATCCACAGAGCAATAGCCATGGATCAATTTTTTTGGGACCACACCTTCACTGCTGACAAAAGTAACTAGATAATGCTGTGGATTTCAGATAGCATCTTAAATCTGGGAAGCCTGAGAGTGTAAGTGTGGCAAAATAAGACTGATGGACAGAGGATACTGAAGTTTGAAACTTTTGGTGCTGTGGGTGAGCTTTATGTCCACCCTACTGTTATCCTCCTCTAGAATCATTCTATGCAGTATCATTCTTTGCACTTAATGGCTTTAGTAACTAACCAATCAAGCAAGCCAGAGGAAGAGAAAACATATGAAAGTTAGCAGATGAAATGAGGGCCATCTTTGTCATTTTGGGTTTTGTTCAAAAGATAGGAAAGCTCAAAGAAATCATGTCTTAAAATACCTTTAGTATATTGTAATGAAAGTGTCTTGAAGTGACTTTTCTACATAAATAACATCTATGTGTTTCTAACAGTTCTAGAGGCTGAGGAAGTCAAGGTCAAGTGTTGGAAGTGTGCAGTGAGGGCCCGCTTTCTCTAGGATGACATCTTATTGTTGTATCCTCATGTGGTAAGAGTTAGTGGCTGTTTTTTTTTAATTTTATGTATATGAGTATGCTATCTTCAGACACACCAGAAGAGGGTATCAGCTCTCTTTACAAATGCTCATGAGCTACCATGGGCTGGGTGCTGGGAATTGAGAAGAAGGGGGAACTGTGTATATATTATCTGTGGTTAGTCCAGTGCCAACTGGACCTTAAAGTATAAGAATGGATTGGAGGTGTAAAATTGCAAGAAGAATGAACTTCAAGCCAAAGTGAGTAAGATAGGTAAAGGAGTGGCTGAAATGTGATGGCAGAATAGGTCAGTGGGTAGGACAATGCTGTAAAAGTACATTTGACCATGTTGAAAATAGTTGCTTTTAGGATCCACTCATAATAATTGGAACCGATTGAAAGCTTTGGAATAGAAGACGAATAACAAGTTTAAATATGTGTTTCAGAAATACCACTTTGCTGGCATTTAGGAGCAAAGGCATAGAGGGAAGATAATTAAGAGACTTGTTATAGTCTGCACAAGCAAGAAGTAAAGGAAGTGGGATCGTGGCACTGATAATGAAGCAGAAATGCTAAAGACAAAGGATTTAGGAGATAATGTGATCGGAAATACCACAGAAATGGCAGTTAGAATGTGAGCTCCGAGGCAACTCTTCCTCGAGTTGTTTGTTCATTACTCAATCTCTAAAATTTAGAATAATATTTTGCACCTAGTAAGTCTTTAGTTTTTCAGTGACACCTCAATTTTGTGCAACTTCTGTGTGTTGATGTGCAATAAATATTTGTATAGCTGACTCCTAGAACCTAGCTAGTCTAATATTTGGCCTCCCCTCTGTCTTTAGCTACTGTAATTTCTGCTCCCCCATTCATACTCAGGACTCAACAACATCCACAGTCTGAGCACAGATTAAATCTTGTTCAGTTTGTTTCATTCTGCCTTTTCGTTTTTTTTTTTTTTTTCTTTTTTTTTTCTTTTTTTATTATTAACTTGAGTATTTCTTATATACATTTCGAATGTTATTCCCTTTCCCGGTTTCCGGGCAAACATCCCCCTCCCCCCTCCCCTTCCTTATGGGTGTTCCCCTCCCAACCCTCCCCCCCTTGCTGCCATAGCATAGAGAACACATGTTTACTTAATATCAAAAAGAAAGCACCATGCAAGCATTGCCAAGGAGAAACAGTTCCGAAGGACTATTAAAGAGGAAATGAGCGAGCTTCTTTCTCTGTGATAACCTGTCCAAAACTAAAAATTTAACTAATGACTTAAGATTAATTCAGAATTTCAGCTGAGAGGTGGACTCACATAAAAATAAGAAGTAGAGTTTCAATGATTTAAAACCGAAGCCTAATGTAATTTACTTAGACCTCTGTCTTTGGTTACTTTTGGCTGTTTCAAAGATGAGGTCTTCCTTCAATAATAGGATTTAAAAGCGTTTCTCATTGAGTTTTGTCACTCACATAGCTTTTAACAATGCGACTCCATTTTCATGGTAGTACGATAGAAAAAGAAACACTTTTAAATCCACTGAAACTCAGCAACCGAAGTGAATTAGGAGAAACCAGGAAAACCAAATGAAATACTTAAGAGTTGGGGTTCAAGAAAAGCTTTACAACCATACTTATAATTCAAGCTTTTAGAGTCTGGAGGAAGTACAGGCGAAATTGCAAGTAGCTGGGAGATCTCAGAAATGGCTTGTCATTTAAAAGATGACACTGAAGTAACATCTTTACCTAGGACTTTTCCTCTAGAGTAGGCTTAGGACATGACAGCTTCTAATTTTCTCTAGTGCCTTTTTAGTAATAAGATGGACAGTTCAGAAATCAAACACAGGCAGTAAAATTAGGGACAACGAAGTGCACTGCTAGAGAGAAATATGGCTCATATAAAACCTTCTTTCAGGTAGATGCCTTTTCCCCACCCAGTTTGAGAACTTTTTTGAACCTTTCAAGGGATACTTTTGCTCTTCTTTCCCAAGACCAACATTCCCCTTGGAATTTCAGTAGGCTTGGGCCTACTGGACAGTAAGAGCTGCAGAATTACTCCACTGGAATTAGGAATGTCTAAGTGAAAAGCTGATCAAATATCCATGACCGTTTACAGTATACTTGGTTGTATCTGTGCATCTGTACATCTGAATTCATTGCAGATGCTGGGGAGTAGATGGTTTCTTTATGTTTTCTTTTTCCTGAGGATTAAAGTTAGGACTTTGTACATTCTAGGTAAGTGCATATATTCCTGGTCTGACAGTTCCTTTTAAAATTAAATTCATTCACATGATTTCTACCCCTTTCCCCATCTAAATTTTCCAGTGTTCTCCTTTGGCAAATTCTCTTTAGTTCAGTGACACTATTCTGTATAATGCTCTAATAATAGCCTTTACACACTGACCAAGATCAATATAAAATACAACAAATATAAGAGTAAAACCTAATCTAAATTATGGTTGATAATGATGGCTTTGTGTAGTTTTCCAAATGTGATATTAATGATAGCAAGGATGTTTGTGAGGATGAGGGGGTGAGAACTTGTACTTTGTATCTAGTTTCCCCATGAATTTAAAACAACAACAAAAAAGATGATATCTATTAACTGATAAAAATGATTTAAGAGAAAGCTGGTAAGATGGCTCAGCAGTTAAGAGGCTGCTCTTCCAGAGGTCCTAAGTTCAATTCTCAGCAACCACGTAGTGGCTCACGACAATCTATAAAGGGATCTGATGCCATCTTTTGGCATGCAGGTGAAAGCACTCCTACATTAAAGGAAAAGATTTAAGAACACACACACACACACACACACACACACACACACACACAGAGAGAGAGAGAGAGAGAGAGAGAGAGAGAGAGAGAGAGAGAGAGAGAGAGAGAGAGAGAAGACAGAGAGCAGCAGAGAGATTATACTTCATGTACAAAATAGGAGAGGAATGTGATGGTCAATCTTGATGGTTACTTTGATTGGGTTGAGGAAGCACCTAGGAGATTAGTAAGGCACACCATGGGGTTTCCAGGGAAGATTAACTAAGAGGGCAAGACAATTGGTAAATGAGTTTGGCATCCTCTCAAACACTGAGGAGATCAGTTGGAATTAAGAGAAGATGGAGAAAGCATGTGAGCAGAGACATGTCTGGTCTACCATGAGGTGAATAGCCATTCTCTTATGTTCCTGAAGACACAAAGTTCTGTCTTCTTAGAGGCCCTAAATCAATGGAGACGATGACTATATACTAAAACTTTGGAAACCATAAGCTAAAAATAAATGTTTTATTTCTTAAGTTATTTCTGTGAAGCATACTATACAACAAAGAGAAAGCTACCTAACGTGGATCAAGGACCCAGATATAAAAACTAACACAGAAATTCTAAAAATAATTTAGAGAAGTATTTTCCCAAGATTGTGGTCTATAGCTTATAGCACATACACCTGCACACCAGGAGGGGGCATTGGCTCATTACAGATGTTTCTGAGCCACCATATGGTTGCTGGGAATTGAACTTAGAACCTTTGTAAGAACAGTCAGCACTCTTAACCACTGAGCCATCTCTCCAGCTCCACCATAGTGCTTTTTATCAAACATTTTGAAAGCCTGAATCAGGGATGTAGAGAGGGCTAAACTGCTAATATCACCTCTTGTGCAATGACGATGACTGGAATTTGAATTTCAGCAAACATATAACACCTTTAACTCCAGTCAGAGGAATCCAATGCTCTCTTTGAGCATCTACACACACACACAGGTGCACACCTACACAAATACGTATGCATATAATCATACACACACACACACACACACACACACACACACATACATATTTTGAACTGATAAAATGTTTAATCAGATAAGGTCACAGCAACAAAAGTATTGACCCTCAGAACAACCCCAGAACACAGAGTAGAAGTATAGAAACAAGTTCCATAGGTTGTTCTCTGACCTATACATGTTTGCTGGGTTTTGTGTATTCAGCACACACACACACACACACACACACACACACACACACACACACACACACACACACACACACACACCACATGATTCTCCAGTGACTCATGTAAAACAGTGGAATGGCGTACTTTGGAGCATAAGTCTCAATTATTTTGGCACTGTGTATAAAGAGCTCTTGAAATTCAATAGTAGTTACACACCACAAGTTAGAAGAAATGTGTAGATAACAAAGTATTCATAAAAGGTACAAATAGTAAGGTGGCTACAACGTATGTGAAAAGATGACTGAGGTTCACAACTCACCAGACGAATGCAAACTAAAATCATGAAAACTGAGTGTGGTGGCACATGCCTGTAAAGCCAGTATTTAGGAGGCTGAAGGATTGAGAATTCAAGGCCAGACTGAGCTGTGTAACAAGTTCTTGCAAAGACTAACTCACATAGCAAAACCCTGTCTCATAAACAAAACAAATGAAATCATAACATATCACTTAACAGCTGGAAAGTTTTGTAAAATGAAATTGATTGAGAATAACAAGTGCAAAGTAGAATATATACTAACTGGATTCTCAGAAAGCACTCGATGATACTAAAATGGTATGGTCACTTTTAAAGTAGTTTGGTAGGTTCTTTTTCTAATGAAGCTTTGTATAAGCATATAACAACACATTAAGTATACTGGGAAGTATTTTCTCAACAGAAATGAATGCATATGTCCACACAGGGTCATGCATGCAAATGTTCATAGAAGTATATTCATAATAGCTACAATTGGAAACAATCTAAACACACATCAGTGGGTAAATAATGATATCTACACAATGGAATTCTACAGAGCAATTAAACAACGAATCAATTTCTCAAGTTCCAGCCACTTGCCTGCAAATTTCTAAGATGTCCTTGTTTTTAATAGTGGAGTAGTATTCCATTGTGTAGATGTAGCACATTTTTTAACAGTTCTTCGGTTGAGGGACATCTAGGTTGAATCCAGTTTCTGGCTATTATGAATAAGGCTGCTATGAATATAGTTGAGTAAGTGATCCCCTAATTGGGCTGCCTGGATGGACCTCAGTGGGAGAGGATGTGTTTAGACCTGCTGGGACTAGATGTCCCAGGGCAGAGTGGTACTCAAGGGGGTCTTCTCCTTTTCTGAGGAGAAGAGGTAGGGACAATAGGAGGAGGAATTTGTAAGCGTGGGGCTGGGAAGAGAGGAGGGAGGGGCTTCAATACAGAAGTAAAGTGAATAAAAAAGAAATGTTTGAGAAAAGACTACATTTCTGGTACTTTCGACAGCAGAGAAAAATGCAGATACCATGACTGTTTGCTTTTACATATCATATATTAGATCAGATAGTTTTTAGTCACCATGTTGGCGCTAGCAACTGAATGCAGGGCTCTGAAAGAGCAGCAATTTTCAGCAGCTAACTATCTTTTAAACCCTGCTCTAGGATTATTTTTAAACTATAAGCACTTGTAGTCATGACCTCCTCATTCAGGGATGATTTATGCATACCATAGATTTATCTATATTCTGAGGAGATTGGAATGGAGGACAGGAAGGATGGTGAAAACCGTCAACTTGTGCCCCAGTGTAGTGTGGCCATTGGGGGCTCCCGGTAGAGAAACTGTCATTTTTTGAATGTTCACTTTCATTCTATCTTGTCTAAGATGCCCATCTTGTCATCTAGATTTGATTTCCTGTTCTTTCTTTGATGCATTCTACTGGTAGGGTTCCCATGGAGTCTTTATCTGACTCATTGGAGTTTTCAGTATGTCAGCTTTTAAAACACGTTTCTATCTCTTTATTGAATTCTACTATCCGTATTCTTAATTGACTTTCTTACTTAATTCATTCCCTTATTTTGTTCTCTTATAATGTATTCTGTGGTTTATTTGTGTCTTTTTCAAAATGTCCTTTGAATTCTTTGACTGAAATTCCATCTAATTCACTTTCATTGGGGAACATTACTACTCAATTAGTAACTTTTAGGGAAGGCATGTTGCTTTTGTTTTTAATGGTTTTTGGGTGTGTGTGGTTTTGCCTTGAGCATTGTTCACTTAGGGCAGTTACTTTTCAAAATGTTACCCTTATTGTTTCACTGAAAGTATTTTAAATGTTCAAAAGGGACTAAACATTTTTAGCAATGAAATGTTATTTTTGTCTGCTATGTTAGTATTTGGGGTTCTAAGTTTAATCCCCAGGATTCCTGTGAAAGTAGAGTATTATTTGATAAAATAATAAAGATGTATGCCCTCTATAGTAATAGTCAAATGACTCTTTAAACTGCAGTCACCTTAGGAATTAAAAGACAATTTATTGTATGGTGTGCATTAAAATAGTAATTATTATGGGTATGAATAACAAGGTTAAAAATAGCACAAGACATTGAGTCCAGAAAACAGAAAATCAATTATAAAGGAGAACAAAGAGTGGATGAGGCAGTTTTGGATAAAGGTGGAATGAAAAGAAAGAGCTAACCAAGTGCACAGAAAATCCCCTAAGTTCCAAGTCTCGGAGGCTGAGAAACAGAGACCCTATAAACCAGAGTGGCTGATGCCTAGCACAGCACAAGGAAAATTAAAAATAAAAGTAATGAGAAAAAGATAATGATGATAAAAAAAGAGGAGGAGGAGGCCAAGAGAAGAACCGAGCAGTTCAGAGCTCTGTTAACTTGACATTAGACATTAAATAAAGGAGGAATAAATTTGATTGGAAGAGTGCTATATGGGGATACAGAGTACGAATATAGTCTCAACTGACGGTTGTAGTTTTGACTAACTTGGTGTTTGACAGGCTCTCAGAGATCTGACACAACCCTGGGGAGTCAGATCACAGATGGTAGTTTTGTCAGTTGAGGACACAAATGCTGGTCACACCACTGAGCAGCCCTTCAGGAGTCCAGTTACAAATGCTGTTACTGAGTCTTTGGACAAATAAGTACTATACATGGGTGTGAGTTGGGTTATACAACGCTGGCCACATCTTTGGGGGATTCTTCAGGGGTCCCATAGAGAACATTGTTGTGGGTAATGGTTTCTAAAATGAAGCCACTGATATCAGCCCCATCTGTCAACTGAGGACCACTTCAGTCTCTATCTTCCTGCTGTTGGAAGTTTCAGTTAATGTCATCTCCATTGGGTCCTGGGAGCCTCTCACGTCCCTGGCATGTGGAACTTTCTAGTCCCCTCATTCCCCATCCCCACTGCTACTTATTTCTATTCATTCTCCTGGCCCTCTGAACTTCTATCTCTTCTCATACCTTGTTCTGCCCTCCTTTATTCTTCCCCTCCCCGCTACCACCCAGATCCCTCCCTCTCTTTGCCTCCTATGATTATTTAGTTACCCCTTCTAAGTGGGATTGAAGCATTCATAATCGGGCCTCCCTTCTTGTTAAGCTTCATATGATCTGTGAGTTGTATCATGGATATTCTGAACTTTTTGGCCAATATCCACTTATTAGTTAGTACATATCATGCCTGTCTCTTAGATCTAAGATACCTCACTCAGTATATTTTCTAGTTCCATCCATTTGCCTGTAAAATTCATGATATCCTCATTTTTAATAGCTGAATAGTATTCCATTGTATAAATATACCATATTTTCTGTACCCATTCTTTGTTTGTGGGACATCTGCATTGTTTCCAGCTTCTGGCTATTATAAATAAGGCTGCTATGAACATAGTGGAGCATGTGACTATGTTATATGTTGAAGCATCTTTTGGGTATATGCCCAAGAGAGGTATAGCTGGGTCCTCAGGTAGTGCAATGTCCAATTTTCTGAGGAACCTCCAGACTGATTTCCAGAGTGGTTGTACCAGTTTGCAGTCCCATCAGCAATGGAGGAGTGTTCCTCTTTCTCCACATCCTCGCCAGCATCTTTATCCATTAATCTGTTGATGGCTGTCTAGGCTGATTCCATTCCATTCCATACCTACTGGCAGCAATAAAATTCCAATGTATCTGTGGTAACATATGGAATCTTCTTGATATATGTCCTGGAGTGGAATAGCTTGGAAATATGGTGCTTTTATTTTTAGTGTTTTAAGTATATTATACAAACAGCATAGAAAATAGCCCCAAGAATTGACAAATGGATTATATGAAATGAAAAGGCTTCTATACAATAAAAGGAACTTTGAACATACTGAAAATTCAGAAGACAGAAAACACAATTATCTTCACCAGCTGCATCTCAAAGCGCTAATAGCTAGATTATCGAAGAACTGAGAAAATTCAACACCAAAACAAAGTACCCCAAACTGTCTGGCACTGACTTAAGCCTTACCTGTGCTGCCTAGTTTTCATAGTACTAGAAGGTGGTATGAATACTACTGGAGAGAAATAGTAATTATACTGTAGCTGTCTTTAGACACACCCAAAGAAGGCATCAGATTCCATTACAGACGGTTGTGAGCCACCATTTGATGGCTGGGATTTGAACCTCTGGAAGAGAAGTCAGTGCTCTTAACCCATGAGCCATCTCTCCATCCCTGAAGTAGTAATTAATCAATCCTGCCCAGCTGTGAACCCCTGTATCACAACAGAAACTGGATTGCCAGGATATATAAGTGTCAGGTGCAGTAGTAGCTTAAATTTTATGGGAATAACCAACAACTTTCTGATTGGATTTAGAACTCACCCCATAAAAGAGAAGTCATGTCTGAAAATATTATTGGGTCAAAGAGGTAATAGGCCCCAGGGGAGAACCTACTACTATTGTTCTGTTAAATATATGCAGTATTAAACTGATGCCTAATGGTATCGTTATAAATATAGATTAGTGCATATTCCACTCTTAGTGGAGACATTTCTTTTATCAGTAGATGGTGATTAACAAAGAGATTCATATTTTATCATCATTCAAGGGCTAAGATTCTGAAGAATGATTAGCCCCAAATAGGTCCTTTATATCAGTCTTTCTTCTCAAGCTCAAGAGTCACTGTAAAAAAGGGACAGGGAGATTTTATGAATCAGAGGTGTTGGATAACTACAAGGAACAAGGGCTTTAGGGCTAAAACAGGACAGTTCCATACATACACTCACAGAGGTTGTGATAACATACCCAAGACCTTCTCATGATCAAGAAACACAAAACAGTAGCATGGGACAAAAGGCAGTCATAAAGTCTCAACCCTAGCTGAGGATATATTAGCAATTGATGGCTGCTTTGAGAGGGAGAGTCAGTTTTCTTCAAGGATGTGTGCCTCCTGATAGGATCTCCATGTTCTTGTGCATGGTCCTACATTCATGTGCATTCTGGCAGGGTTGAGTGTATTTAGAGTTTTTTTTTTAAAATAAGGACATGAATTTGGGAAGGGACATTAGTCAGGGGTTGGGGGAGGAATTCAAATAGAAGTCATGGAAGTATGAACTGATCAAAACACATTGTATATGTGTCTAAAATTTTTGGTTATATATATACATACATATGTATACACATATAATCACACAATAGCGACAACATGACACACAAAGTATGTTCTAAGTCATGCTTCATCCTGGCTGGAGGAGAGTCTACACTCTGTCTTTACCTTAGTTCTGACTACCAGTATGCATACTGCACCAAGCTCATTTACAGACTTCCTGTGATCTGTATAGCTTCTCCCCCGTGTGGCAGCATGGAGAGTGTTGAAATTGTTCTCTCCAGATCCCCTTGCCACACTTCTATTCCTAGCTCTACATTCTGCACAGTTTGTTGTCTGTTGCTCTCATTCAGGAGCTGTACCATGTTATGTATTCCCCCTGCATTATTCCAAAGGAAAGTAGGAAGGAAGGAGCACGGAGAGTGTGGCTATTGTGAATTTTTCAACTCTAGCTTCCCTTACCCTTCCTCTGGAACTGTTTTTGTGGGATGCTCAGCTACTGTTTTCAGTCTGGCTGGATTCATTCTGTCCCAAGTTCTTAAATCATTTCCAAGATTCAGCTATCTGATCACAAGTTGGGCAATGGTGGGGAAGAAGAATTTTGAGCATTGGGAATATTTCAGTGAACAGAATTCCCTGGCTATTCTTTTTCACTGTATGTCTGTTATTTCTTGTGGCCTAACTTGCTCTTTCGTGGTTCAGATTTTCAGTAGTACAAACTGTCTCTTTACAGCTCTAACTGTGCCATGTGTTTGGAATCCTTCAGGTCTTTTACTGGTGACATTCTGCTCCACACACATTGCTTACTGTGTCTGGATTTACCATCCCAGTTGGCTTCTTTAGAGGAAAAAAAATCCCACATAGTCTTATTTGTGCTTTCTGTGGCTCTTTCCGTTCTTTATTTGTGGGCTTTTCTACCAAACTTGTGGTTTCACAGATGCTGTTTATGATATACCACTTTCCCAGAATCCTCTAGTCATTTACAAGTGACCTATTGCTGATACTGTGGTGGAGTGCAGAGGAGAGGGTTTTCCCAGCATCTCTCTTCCATCTACTGCTGCCACATATCACATTTGCTTCCATTTGCTCCTTATTTTTTCACTCTTTTAGATGTCTGTTATAGATATCTAATCTTTTGAGGCTCTCTGGTGACTCATTCTTCTCACTGGGGAGTTCCTCAATCTCAATGAATTCCTTCAAGATGGGTTCTGAACTGTTCCTTTCCTGCTGTATAAAGATTTCCATTTTCCTTTGATATCAGACTAAATGTATTTAAGCATCACTTTCCTGTCTCTTCTGACAGTACCCAACGTCTCCAGTTGGTTTTCTGGACATTCTAGCAGGTTGTATTTTCTGGCACTATGAGCCCTAGTCCCAAGGAAAGAGGTTTTCAGATAAGATCCAACTTGAATCATCTGAGCCCTGTGTCTTATTGCAATAAGAACTTACCTTCAACCTCTGGGGGGCAACCATGTGCAACAGAAGTAGCCTATATTGTTTGGTGAGTCTCTGAGACTCTCTGACCAGCAACTCTAAAGAGAGCTTTTATGTATAATAGTTGGGATTTTGTTAGTTTTTGTTGCTCTTGGGGGAAGCATTGTTTCTCCAAGTGACAAAACTCAATTTAAACTATATATGTACATATGATTATATATATATATGTATATTATATGTAAGAGTGGAATACAGTAAGACTTGAGAAAGCACATTCATGCAATTTTTATTACAATCTTTTGGTATATTTGTTTTATTTATTTTATTTTTATTGATTACCTTATTTATTTACGTGTGAAATGTTGTCCCCCTTCCTAGTCTCCCCTCCTCTTTGCCACTAAGAGGGTACTCCCCCTGACTCCTGCTTCACCCCTCTAGCATGCTCCTTTCCTGGGGCAACAAACTTCCATAGGACCAAGCCTACTCTTCCATTGATGCCAGATAAGGCAAACCCTCTGCTACATGTATAGCAGGAGTCATGGACTCACCCATGTATACATTTTGGTTAGTGGTTTTGTCCCAGTTCTGAGGAATCCAGTTAGTTGATACTGTTATTCTTCCTATGGGGTTGCAATCCCCTTTATCTCTTTCTGTCCTTCTTTAACTTTTCCATTGAGGTTCCTGGGTTCTGTCCAATGATTAGCTGTGAGTACCTGCATCTGTCTTAGTCAGATGCTGGCAAAATCTCTCAGAGGACAGCCATACCAGGCTCCTGTCTGCAAGAACTTCTTGGTATTAGCAGCAGTAGTGTAGGGGATTGGTGTCTGCAAATGGGATGGATCCCAAGGTGGGGTGGTCTCTATTTGTTCTATTTTTATTAGTTGTTCATCTGTACATATAACATCTGTACTATTTATGGTGTTAGATGATCTCCGAGGGGTCTAGGAATGAATCCTCCACAGACTACTACTGTACCACAGACTGAGTAATTTATAATATTGATGTACTGCCTACTGCTCAAAGGAGGCATCTGTCAAGTAATATATAAAGAAATAAATTTTATTTTACGTCTCAAAAATCAACAGAGTCCATTGAGTTAGTGCCTTTGTGCTATGTTAGCCCATGCCAGATGGTGGAAGGTCAAGAAACTACAACTACAAGCAAGGGAGAATCAGACTTACTTTTATGATAAATCTATGTGCGAATAGAACTCACTTCTGCAATAACAGTATTAATCGGCTTATGTGGACAGATTCCTCAAGATCTAAAGACTTCTGAAAAATTCCAGCTCTCAACACTGTTACATTGGGGATTGTTTTCAAAACATAAACTTTGAGGGATGCATTCAAGCCAAGGAAAGGAGGTGCAATTTAAAAGTGCTTATTTTGCTCCACATTAGGAGCTCTTTGTAGGTAGAAGGGGAGGCTGGATGGTTGGTAGACTAATTTTATGGTTTTTAAAGGGACTATGGGATTCAATTGTCCAGGATCCTCCTGCAGGCTCCATAGACTTTGTGTCCTGCCTTCATTGTCAGGCCAGGCAGTAGTTATTGTGCTATTAATTTGAGAACTTATGACCACCTTTGCTTAATTGAAAGAAGAAAAACATCACATTCACATCACTGAAAGTGTAAGTTTTCTGCTCAGCAAAATACGGTCTTGTCACGAGAAGAATGCAGACATTTGCTTATATGTAGGGATCCTGGCCTTCTTGGAGTTCCTTTGCTCACTGTTTGCTGGATAGCTTTTCAGTTTCATAAACCAAATCTTACCTGTCGCTGCCCTTTGAAAATAAAATGCACCTAAAGAATATGACCACCAAAGTGTTCTTAAAAAACACGAAGGAGATTTGAAAAAAATCAAAGGTCCAACTCAGTAGAAATTGAATTAAAGGCTGGAAACTTGGGGTAAAGTTACATGTGACTAATTAGAATTTTGCTCATGAGATAATAAAATTATTCTCCTTATTAATCATTTCTTGGAATTAAATGAATGCCTTGAGGATACTGAACTGGGAATAAGTAAACTAGTCTGCAGTGATTTATGAAGCCAAAGTCAGAGGTAAAATTCACATACCAGATACTTAACCATAGTTTCTGAATAAATAAATAAGCTACTAATAGCATAACAAAATCAATGGATCAGTTTTAGTTAGAATAGAATTGTGTGAGTTTGTGTAGGGACCATAAAACATCTGGTAGAAAAAAATGGCCTGATTAAATGAACCATTCATATACTCTCCTAACATCAGGAACTGGAGAAACAACTGAGTAAACTGATTCAGTTTTAGGGATTTTACTTATATGTCTCTAAAAATACTTTAAAATTTTAAAGGCTATCATGGTGCTTGATAATTTCCTTACACATAGTACCTACAATAAAGCATCTTATCACTGTTTAAATGGTTGATAAGATATAGTCAATGTAATGAGCTTCAGTTCTTATCTGCCAAAGTTATCTGTAGTAGAAATGCCTAACAGACCCCCAAAGATTCTTGCTTCCATTTTTCCAGCCTCTCTACTTTTACAAAGGGACACATAGAATTCCTTCACATCCAAGAACACATATATTAAACTATGAAATACTTCTAGTGTGTTTTGAAACTGGGAGTTTAAATGTTATTTTATTTATTAGAGCACCTAGCAATGGGTGTATGTATATGCTGCAAGTATTATTGTCTATTTATCAGATACTAATTTCTTGGATCCTTGAATGTATAGGGTATCAATAGACCAAAACAGTGAAAGAAGGCATTCTGGGAGGTCTTTGTTGCCATAGCAGTCTCTCTGGAGAACATTGCCAATGTCTTCTATTTGCCCTTCCCAAATCCACTCTCTGCCCTTCCATCCTGCTCTCTGCCCTTCGTAATCTGAACTGTATAGATTACATCAACCTTACCCTCTGGCATCTGGCTGAGTTTGGCTAATAGGAGCTCCCAGAGGAGGTCAGAGGAAAAGGAAGATAAGGTCCATGATGTTAATTCCTTTATTTTGCCTATAAAATTTCCTTAGAAGTGGCTGTGTCATTTAAATCAAATGCTGCTGCTGCTGTTGTCAAGGCCAATCTTTCCTTCTGCTTTTTAGTAGCGATTCTTTTTGTCTCCATGGGCCTTAGGCTGGTAAAAATCTCTGTTACTTGTCTAGAGTTCCTGATCTATCTGTGGTGCATCCACTACCTCCCATCAAGTTTAATATTAGTTATCTGAGAATTGAACCTGTCTCCAAATTTGAATATACCACCTGTTTCTTTTTGAGGCCCTTACTAATTAGACCTCTTGAAGCAAGTGGTCACAAGGCAGTCACCAGTAGTTAGGATGAATGAACCCCATCGGATCTCCCAATTTCATCTAGTTCTGGTTGGGTACACTTTTCATCGACTTCACTTCTGCCACAGTAGTCACAGGGAAGTTTTAATCCACTCATGGGATGTAAGTGTGTGGCTTAAAGTGGCTTGATTAGAAGTTTGGATCAAGGACCTCCACATAAAACCAGATACACTCAAATTAATTGAAGAAAAAGTGGGAAAGAGCATTGAACACATGGGCACTGGGAAAAGTTTCCTGAACAGAACACCAATGGCTTATGCTCTAAGATCTAGAATTGAAAAATGGGACTTCATAAAATTGCAAAGCTTCTGTAAGGCAAAGGACACTGTCATTAGGACAAAATGGCAACCAACAGATTGGGAAAAGAACTTTACCAATGCTACCAAGGGCTAATAATCATTATATACAAAATACTTAAGAAGTTAGACTCCAGAGAATCAAATAACCCTATTAAAAATGGGGCACAGAGCTAAACAGAGAATTCTCAACTGAGGAATACCAAATGGCTGAGAAGCACCTAAAGAAATATTCAACATTCTTAGTTATCGAAATGCAAACCAAAAAACAACCCTGGTTCTACCTCACCAGTCAGAATGACAGATAAAACTCAAGGTGATAGCAGATGCTGGAGGGATGTGGAGAAAAGGAAGACTCCTCCATTTTTTATGGGATTGCAAGTTGGTACAACCACTCTGAAATCAGTCTGGAGTTCCTCAGAAAATTGAACATTGTACTACCTGAGGGACCAACTATACCTCTCTTGGGCATATACCCAAAAGATGCTCAACGTATAACAAGGACATGCTCCACTATGTTTATAGCAACGTTATTTATAATAGCCAGACCATGGAAAGAACCCAGATGTCCCTCAAAGAGAGTAATAGATACAGAAAATGTGGTACATTTACATAATGAAATACTACTCAGCTATTAAAAACAATGGCTTCATTAAATTCATAGGCAAATAGATGGAACTAGAAAATATCATCCTGGTGAGTAATCAATCAAAAAAACCACACATGATATGCACTCACTGATAAGTGGATATTAGCCCAAAAGCTTGGATTATTTAAGATGCAATCCACAGACCATGATGAAACTCAAGAAGAAGGAAGACCTTCAGTCCTTCTTAGATGGGGAACAAAATATTCATAGGAGGAGACATGGAGAAAAAGTTTGGAGCAGAGACTGGGGAGCCTTAGAACCTTTTCCACCTGGAATCAGCCCATATACATACAGCCACAAACCAGACAATATTGATGAAGTAAGAAGTGCATGCTGACAGGGGCCTGATATACCTGTCTCCTAGGAGGCTTTGCCAGTATGACAAATACAGAGGTGAATGCTAGCAGCAAACCATTGAACTAAAAATGGGGTCCTTACTGGAGGAGTTAGAGAAGGATCGATGGAGCTGAAGGGGCTTGCAATCCCATAAGAACAATATCAACCAACCAGAGCTCCCAGGGAATAAACCACCACCCAAAGAGTATACACATGGATTGACCCATGGCTCCAGCTGCATAGGTAGCAGAAGATGGCCTTGTTGGGCACCAATGGGAGGAGAAGTCCTTGGTCTTGCCAAAGCTGGATCCCCCAGTGCAGGGGAATGTCAGGAAGGGGTGGGTGGTTGGGTGAGGGAAAGGGGATAATATTTGAAATATAAATAAAAAAAACTATATCAAAAGAAGTTTGATATAGTTTTTAAAATGTGTTATGTATGTAAAATTTTTTACTGTAGAGTTGTGCCTTAAAGAGATAACACATAATAATTAAGAGACCTAATCATATGTTATAGCAATGCCCAGGTTAGCATTCCCATCTATCAAAGAAATCAGCTTGGTTTCAACAGACTTCATTCAGTTCCTTTATCAGCAAAGTAGGAATTACCAACTTCACATAATTGTTTTGAGGCCTAAATGCCTGACTCCTAGTATTTATTTTAGCTTTATATATTAAGCATACATGATTCAATAAAAATTGACATTCCAAGAAGTTGGATTGTGACTGGACTTTGGCTTCAATAACCTCATCATATAATGACATACATGATAGTTTGAGAAGCATGGAGATGTTTAAATTTAAGTAAAGTCTCAATAGGTTGTATAACACAGTGACTAATAACATAAACTGGGCTCAAAATTCTGTCTTTTATACCTTTCAAAACTATGGCTTTGGGAAAAGTACTGAACCACTATATAAGCCCATTTTCCTTAGTAAACTGGGAGATAATAGTGGCATCTGTCTCATGTTGTTACAAGTATTTAATAAATTAGAAAATATATACTTATGACAAAAATATTTTGAATAGCATAACCATTGTAACTAACAATATTTCTTTTATTTAATTACAGCTTCCCCTTTCCGTGTGTGTGTGTGTGTGTGTGTGTGTGTGTGTGTGTATATATATATATATATATATATATATATATATATAATTTTTCTAGATAAATGCTCAGGGAGTTTACCACTTGATTTCTAAGAATGCACATAACTATGTACAGATATTCCCCCCTCATTTTACAGACAGATTGGATTGGTCTTTGGGAGAAGTCAAGATAATTATAGAAAGAATAATTTGAGAAAACATAACTTTATATTATGTCAGAACTTTGTCCTAAAAAAATCTTTTTAAAAAAGTCTTCTCTTATATATTACGCCATGAGCTCAGTTTCCCCTTCCTGCATGGTTTTATTTCATCCAGCTTTGACCTGCTCCATATTGCTTCTTTTGATGAATATATATGTGTTAGGAAATGTCCATCTTCTTAAATGCCCCCACAAAACAGTCATTACTATCTCACCATTCCACATCATGGCAGAGAAACTTTAATTTTTTCAAAACCTATTTGAAATGATGGTTCTTAAATGCTTTAAGATTCCTTGTAGCCCACCACCCACCAGATGTAGTGGAAAAGGAAGGTTTTGGTGGAAGTGGAGATGTTTACAAAGGTTCTTTGTAGCAACTTCCATCTGTGTTGTTTGGAAATCCGCAGTTCAGTTCAGGTTAGCATTAGCAGCTCGATCCACTCGCAAACACTTCACTGGTACACTAGCAGTCCAGTTCAGTAGAGTTGGGATTACAAACAAGAATCAACTTGTGATGGCTACCTAGAAGGAGACAGCCAGGCCTTTTAGCCTCAACTCAATCGGCGGAGGGAACTCGAGGGACACCAGAGTTTTCAGCTGTGCCTCCGAGTTATCGAAGATCCAGCAAGGGTGGAGACCCACAAATGATTGTACAGCTGAGCTTATAAGCAAGCCCTAGTTCAGCCTCTGTCACTGTCACTATCGGTCGAGTCCTATTTATACCCACCAAACATCACGTGTCCTCCACAGGTCCTCCACAGGTCTTCCACAGGTCTTTCCTCAGCATGTGCATCTGTCTCAGCTGACCTCACTTGCCAATCAACCTGAATCTGAAAAAGCAGCAAGAAACTGCAACACACTACCGGAAGTTTTTTTTTTTTTTTTTTTTTGGTATATTTCTGTCTATGGAGTCTTGATAAATGGAGCTCAACTGTGCAATATAAGGTGGACCGATACATGTGTCAGTAGTGAACAATCCTTCATCACATGCCCTTGCATGTGCTTGCTTTAACAGAACATCCTCTCTCCTGTGTCTGCTTTAACAAAGCATTCCTTCATGAGTCTGCCTTAGTCTTTCTCCTGTGTCCACTTCAGGAAAAAACTGCTTCATGTGTTTGCCCTAGCAAAACATCACCAACTGACTTTCCAAGGACCCTTAAGTTTCTACTTCAAGGAACTCCAGATTCAAAGGGCTAAGTGGTTCACCCTCATTTACATAGAGAAATCCATAGCAGATTATGGTTGAAACCCAAGTGCCCACCCATCTTGAATACCAACTACTAATGCATTTGAATTGGTAAATACTACCGCAGGGCAGAAGGACATTTTGTTGTTAATACAAATATCTCCTGCCATAAATTAGTCTCATTTGTTTTTCAAAGATAATGCTTGCTACTGTGATGTATTTTGCAGCAATTGGAAAGCATTAGTCAGCTCTCAACTAATAGGAGAATAGATCGAAATCACTTCTCATCTACTTGATCAAAATACTGAACTGTTTTGTAGATGCTCTTGATATAATGGAAGAAATGAAGAAAGGATGGAAAGAAGGCAAGTAAAAGAAGGAGGAGGCACTGTGACTGATACCTGCTTAGATTCATCAAGTATTTATTGAAAGGATACCATGTGATCAGCACTGGAAACTAGGAAGGTACAAAGGAACAACCTTGAGTTAGTGTGTGAAGAAGCCATGTGACTGAGGAAAGCATGGTTCACAGCATAGACAAGTGCTTCGTCTGTGCCAACAAGATGAAATCTCTTGACAGTTAAGCTAAATCTGAAGTCATACACCTGAGTTGAGGGTATTTGAAAAGGTTCAGTGTTTAAGTCATGCTAGCCTAATCAGATGATCCATAAACCAGGAGAAAGTAATTCCTAATTTTCTGCCATTGAGGGGTCATGGAACTGGGTTAATGAATTGGAGTCAGCAACTTTCCGACAAGTCTGATTCATGAGCTCTGTCTAGAATCTGCTTAAACTCTTCCTCTTCACCAAGGAGACTGTTATCTCCTCACACAACAAAAGAGAGAAAAACCTTATGAGAATTAAGTGGAAAGCAAGAAGTTGTTTCTTCTTCAAATTCATTTTGGCTCCAGAGTAGATGCACATGCTGCGGGTGTGTTTTTGTAAACCTCCTTTCCCCTCTTCCCCCAAGTTACTTAGTTGGCTTATCCCATGGTGGTGACGGAATTGGACCAGTCCTCCTGGGTGTGCCTTTCTCTTTCTGGACAGAGTTCAGAAGACGCAAGATCAGATCATTCTGACCTGGAGCAGACTGGAGTTGTGCTTGTTATCCCATAGTACCTCTTTCTCTTTCAGATTGCAAATCTTTAAGCTTCTAAGAGTTCTAAGAGTTCTCTCTCTCTCTCTCTCTCTCTCTCTCTCTCTCTCTCTCTCTCTCCCTCCCCCCCTCTCTGCCTGTCTGTCTCTCTCTCTCAATGTTGATAGGATAACAAAAGATACAGTGAGAAGCAGAAGGTTTTATTCCTGTAGGGACTATAGTTGGATCCTAGAAAATTTGGCTGCAAGTCTAGGATCCAGTTGTTATTTGTAGGGCACAGTTGAGAAAATGTCCCAGTAGGCGAGCTCTGAGCATATGTACATTTTGCTTCACGAGCATAAATCCAGTTTGCATTCTAAGGGTGGTTTGGAGTTGGTCTGCATACTTATTCTCCACTCAGAAGCCTGAAGGGCAAAGTCTAATGTTCGAACACCCAAAGCATCTTAAGCAAAGCTCAACAGTCCAGGTTTTTTACTGATTGCTAGTTACTCATTGGCTATTACCATCATCGTTCTTGCATTCAAGCCTCCCTCTAAGGCTTCTGCGCTCTCAGGTTTTCTCTTGCCCAAGTTGTTTCAGTAATGGGAAGTCAGCCTTCTTTGTTTCAAAGAGTCCTAGAGTTTACTTACTCTTCATGTTTAGTTACCCACACTTTTCTAAGAATGAACAAACAGAAGGAGTAGTTGTGTGTTACGATTTGAGAGGGAACTTTAGGGGCACTGAGCAGAGGGTCCCACTGAAGGAGCCAAGCCTCTTTTTTTTTCTTTCTAAGAAGAGGCTGAGCTCAAGGACTTCATCTAAACTGCTGCTTCTAGTGATTAATTCCATAGTTCACCTGGGATTCAAGAGTAAGGAAAGCAGAGAGTGAGCTATGGTCTACTGACCATATATGGAGTAGTATGAGTTCATGTAAATGCATCCATGTGTTTGATGTATTGTCTGTGAGTACAATTTTTACATAATGGTAGTGAAAAGGTGAGTAGCTAGGATAGAAAACATTGTACGTTCTATAATGCCTGAAATGTTTAGTATCTGAAAATACACAGAAAAGTTTCTTTGACCCTTGCTCTAGAATTTTGAAGGTCAATGACTACAGAAAATCAACGGTAAACACATGAAGCTAAAACCAAACATAAAGCCAAGCTGGAAAACATACAACTGAAGTTATGATTTCTTGTTGAGAGCATAAAGGTGCTTGTGCTTGTAGATAGCACTAGAGAAACCAGGAATGTTGAACACAAGGATTGTCTTTTCAAGGGAAAAGATATAGAACCTGTTTTGTGCCCAGAAGTTTGGGAATGGAGGGGCCTAATAGCCTGGGTGATCTTGTCCTATCTGTTTTGCTAGGACCTTTCCAGGGTCCCACAACAGGGCTGGAGATAATAGTCTAGGTGACCCTTGTTCTATCTGTATGACCAGGGGCTCCCCCAAGTTCCCACAAAGAAGACTGGAGGGGGCTATTAGTCTGAATATCCTCTCCCCTTTGTGTATGACAGAGATCACACCAGATCCTTCTGCAAGATCCTGAGGATAACACATGTAGTCTATCTCTAAAATCCATCTTCATTGGAAAAGTGACACATACTTTGAAAAGAATTTCAATGTAATCCTACCTCCTTGTGCACACGGGGTTGCGTTACACCAGGAAACATTTTTCCAAATTGTACTGTACTGAACTGTGCCTAAAATAAACTTCCTGGTGTCAGAATCTAGAAGTTTGAACCTACACAGGCAACTGAGTCACGTTGAGCTCACTTTTCTTCTTGCCTCACACCAATCATTACTCTGCCAATCCTGGTGTCTGCAGAGACCTCCACAATTTCTGACCTCTCAAATGGAAAATCCCAGTTCCTCTGGGCTTCCGGTGGCTGCTTTCAGTTTCAGGTGGTCATCATACTCTGTGCTTTTCCTTTTCTTTCAGATGTTGTAATGGGTGGATGGATTTAACACCACAAAGGTTCATCTCTGTAGAACAGAGTCTCATACAGTCCAGTGAACCATGCCATGAGCTCCAGTTACACAAAATAGATTATCCATCTCTTTATGACTTCTATACTGGGTGGCACTAGATGCTGGGTTTTTCCTTATCTTGTTCATCCTTTCCCTCAACCCTGTTGTAAAATAGTTTGACATGGGAATCTGAGTACTTTTTTTTTCTTCAGTTTTACATGACAGAGTTTCTCTGTGTAGCCCTGGCTGTCCTAGAACTAGCTCTGTAGACCAAGCTGGACTTGAACTCCCAGAGATCCGCCTGCCTCTGCCTCCTAAGTGCTAGGATTAAAGGTGTACACCACCACCACACAGCTCGCATCTGGATACTTTATCCCTTGGATAAAAAAAATCAAAGCTCTGGAAAAATTTGACAGTTTTTCAGTAATACCTTCACTTAATTCCACTAGTTTTCTACCAGAAGGCCAACATCTGAAGTATAAAATGCTCTGATTCTAAGTTTTTGTCTTCTATTTCCCATACTTAATATCTGACTCCCTCCAGGCTTCCAATGTATCCTTTCTCTAGCCAATCCTAACTATGGTCAGTAAGGATCAATAGTCCCTTAGATACTCTGACATAGGCATTAGGTTAATTTTACTTCAGGTGAGGCCTGATTTTATGGTTAAGATTTCGTGTTTTGCTATTTTGTTTCCTTATTTTAATTTTTTCACAGCAGGCACACTCAGTTCTGTTCACTTATTTCTGTCCTAAGTTCTCGACACAGTGATTAGAACCCTGGGTATTTGCTAACATGTTTCCTTGATATTTATTTCCTACCTGATCTTTAAATGCCACTCACCTCTGAATAATCAATTGTTATGTTCTATTCAGTCATGAGGACATCTATCCACCATTTTAAAAGCTCCAGTGAACCACTGGACAAATGATCACTAAGTGCTTACAGAAAATTTCCTTTCTGATCTCTATACTTGGGGCTTCTAGGTAACAAATGGCTTTCTCTAGGTTTCTGCACAGTGGATAAGAGTGCTGGAGGTCCAAGAACACTGTCCTTGACTGAGGAGTGAAAGATCATATAGTCTGTGGAAACTTTTGACTCATCTGACCTTTCAGTGGTTGACTAATATGATTTTCATGGTTATTTTTGTTCTCTTCTATTTACATGCTTAGTGTCATTTGGCTTGTCTTTCTCTCTTGCCTTTAAATTTCCTCCTTAGTTTTTGCTTTCTCTAGTTAATGACTGAGAAACAGAGTTAAATATTTAGTATGAGTCTTTACCTGCTAGGATGGGTTAATTCTGGCCTCAGTTGTGCAGTTTTGACTTAGAGAACCAGATAACTCACACTACAGTGCTAATTTTCCTAGCATCATAACCAAGACATCTAGGAAAGTGTCGAGACAGGAGATAGGACCCTGGATGGAACCATTCTTTGTTTTCAGTTTCAGTGGTAGCTAGGAAAAATCCCTAAAGTATATTATATGCTCATAGAAAAGTTAGTTAAATGAATGAGTGGCATTATGAACTTTTCAATAGTAGTTTATCTAACTCATACAATGAATACTGTTTACTTACTTTCATTGATATGATAGAAAACACACATTTGTCAAGTCACAGGTTTTTACTATTTTAGTTGTTATTTCAGTACTTGCCCAATCAAAGTGACTAATGGTCATCTTGCAATTTCTTTAGCACATAGAGATAAAACATGACCTATGCAACTAAACACATTTGACTTTCTCCCTAAAAGAGAAGAACTTGTAGTAATGTCAAACTTGAAAACTCTGAGATGAAACAGCACCTTATATTTATAGCATTTGGTAAAATCCTCACTTGAAAAAAAATTTCCTTCAATGAAGATTTGGATGACAGAAGGAAGAGCTAAGACACAGTTAAGTTCAGTACTGGCTGGAGTTTCTACACAGCTTGGGTTCATATATCCAGTGGAGACTCACACACATGGCATAAAAATAGAAGGGAAATCTCCCTTCTATTCTTTCTAATCTTTCATGGGGTGAAAGAAAAGCAGTGGCATCAGAGAGGGGAATAAGAGAGGGGAATAGTGGGGTGAATATGATGAAAATTCAGTAATTTGAACACTTACCAGAAAGGTAGTACTGAAAAGATCATCTTTTACTACATTAGGAAATGATCTTAAAAAGTGCAATGACACTCTATCAATTTTCTATCTAGACTGTGGGCTAAATTTGAACTTTGCTTTCCCGACCCCCAATTTAGAGTTCCTTTGACCTCCTCCTGTTGCCATATTTACTGACATTTCCTTAGGCTTGCTTGGTACGTATGGCTGTCTCACCACAGCAATTTTGTATCTTGTAAACACTAGTTGAAAAGCAGAGATTAATGGTCTATATAATACCATCCTTCAATTGATCACCCACCAAAATGACCATGTGTACATAATACAGAGACAAAGGCATGCCATCACCTTTCCTTAAATTAGTCATATATTCATGAATGATCAATCAACTTAAATAATTGTGCTGTGATGCAATTTATCAATTATGGGAGCAATGTGATACATTTGTCTCCTTAAGTTTGTCCCAAAACAATTCTAAGGTTTTTTTTTTTTTTTTTTTTTTTTTTTTGTCTCCTGAAGTGCCTACCTACCTATAGCGGAGTCTTCACTATCCCTTACTGATATGAATAATAAGCAAAAACTTACTCTTCCTTATGTATAGGACACTCTGTAGGCACTGTACTTTTGTATAGACAGAGGACTGTTCAATGAGAAAATTATTACACACCTTAGAATATGATTGAGGAAGGAAGGTTAATACTTAGGAAAACAGCATGGTGCTGTGCAATATATATATATATATATATATATATGTATTAGTTATATATATATTAGTTATATATATATAACTAATATATATGTATATAATCAACATATGAGTGCCATCAATTATTGGAAGATAAAAATGGTTTTAAAATTTAGAATTTTTATGAGCAAAGAAACAGAGGAAAGCATTTCAAACTGGAGAAAAGAACAAAGAAAATCTAGGAATGGGAAGTCGAGGACTTTAGGTATCCATAACACAACCAGTGTGAATGGAGGTGACAGTGTGTCTGGGTTGCAATATGCTCAGCTCAAATTCATCTGCTATACCAACCCTTCTTTCTCTTCTCTCATGCAGTATGATATCATCTATATTAGTTAGGGTTCTCTGAAAAGACAGATTTGATACGATGAATACACACACACACACACACACACACACACACACATATATATATATATATATTAAAAGGAATATATTAGTTTGACTTATAGAATGCAGTCTGAGTAGTCCAACATTGGCTGCTTCATTCCAGAGAAGCTGAGATCTGATAATGTTTCAGTCCACAAGTCTGGATATCTTTGTTGTTCCAATCTAGTTCTGAAGGCTTGAAGGATTCCTGAAGAGCTGGTGGTTTTTAGTCTGTGTTGGAATATCAAGAAGCTATTTGAATACTGATGAAGGAATACTTCAGCAACAGTGTAGATAAACTTGTCAGTTAGATTGAAGGCAAGCAGGTTAAAAGCAAAGTTTTTTCTTCAATATCATTTGATCTAGGGACCAGAAGGTACTTCTCACATACAGGGCAGGTTTGAATAATTCGATCAAGAAAATCCCTTATAACAGTGCCAGTCACTGGAGTTTCAGTTGATTCCAGACAAGTCGACAATGAAGATTAGCTATCGCAAGTCCAGCCTTCATCAACTTGATACACAATAGCATCTCCTTTTGCTATGCTTAATTTTCAAATGCAAACAACAATCAGGTTACAATTCCAACTATACTATGTACAACCGAAAATGCATTATATATTTATAATAGATGGCAAAATTTCTTGATAAATGCTTGTTCTTTTAGTGTCTTCCTTAAACATGATAATATAGAATTACATCACTTAACCACTGCTGCTGTCTTTGTTGATATTACATGATAAGGAAGTAGAGGGAAGACAATATACATATAAGCCTAGTATACATAAACATGTTCTTATCAAAACAGGATGGGAACATTCATGTCAATTGTCATGTTAATTCCAGCGACTGGTGACATGGTCTTAGTGGTTATTTATAAGAACCCTCCTCTGTGACCTGTTCTGAATTTTCTCAGATCACACCAAGTACCTCAGTAGGCTTTTCTTTCCTTTTCTTCCTTTAAAGGAAGGTCCACCATGAATGATTTGGGTGTTCTGTCATTCAACCTGGGTTGCATTGTTGATATTTCCCATCAAGTTTTTAAATGTCTTAAAATTTTGATATAATTATATCATTTCCTATAAATGTCACTTTTATTTCCTCAGATGAAGTGATGAGATGAGCCCAAGATTTACAAATCCAAGGCTTGGGCTGAGCTCAAAGCGTTTCCTTTTCAGTTCTAACTATCCCTAGGCCTGGAAATATCTAGCCTCCATACAATTTAATCCGTCTTCTCTTGGTTTCTGACTGAATTGTTCTGCCTTACGTCATAATAACTTTAACAATCTGTTCTAATTGTCTGGTCCCTTTTCTTTCTCTGACTCATTCTGTCTTCACCTGTCACTACCTTGATCTCCCTGTAACCTGTCTCTGTACAACTGTCCCAGTAAAACGGCCACACACGCATGCGCACACACACACTCACATACACACACACACACACACACACACACACACACACACACACACACACAGCATCCACCACCCACCACACACCACACCACGATTTTTCTCCCTGCCCTCCTTCAAAGCGGACTCACCTTCCTGTCCTTGTGAGAGTTGGATATACCCTATCCCTGACTCACTCTGTTAAATTTTTCTTTGCTTGATCGTTTTGTCTGCTCCTCAAGTAGATGTCACTTGCAAGCCTGGCTGCTTTCTTTTACAAACTAACCCTAAGTTCATTGTTAGTGATTAAATGCAAATTAATTTAATTTCATGTATTTACATTTCAAAGGTTATTGCCCTCCCCCCCCATCCTCCCTTACCCCTCCCCTGCTTCTATGAAGATGCTCCCATTCCCACCACACACTCACACCCACCCACTCCCACTCACCACCCCAGCCACCCACTCCCACTCACCCACCCCAGCCACCCACTCCCACTGTAATGGCCTGGCATTCCCCTACACTGGGGAAATGAGCCTTCACAGGACCAAGGACTTCTCCTCCTATTGATGCTGGACAATGCCATCCTCTGCTACATGTGTGGTTGGAGCCATGGATCCCTCCATGTATACTCATTGGTTGGTGGTTTAGTCCCTGGGAGCTCTGGTGGGGGGGTGTTTGGTTGGTTGACACTGTTGGTCTTCCTATGGGGTTGCAAATCCTTTCAGCTCCTTCAGTCCTTTCTCTAATTCCTCCACTGGGGTCCCTGTGCTCAGTTTGATGGTTAGCTGCAAGCATCCTCATCTGTGTCAGTAAGGGTCTGGCAGAGCCTCTCAGGAGACATCCATATCAGGCTCCTGTCAGCAAGCACTTCTTGGCACCAGCAATAGTGTCTGGGTTTGGTGTCTATTTATGGGGTAGATACTCCAGGTGGGGCAGTCACTGGATGACCTTTTCTTCAGTCCCTGCTCCACTCTCTGTCCCTGTATTTCCTCCTGTGAGTATTTTGTTCTCCCAACAAAGGACTAAAGCATCCACATTTGGTCTTCCTTCTTCTTGAGGTTCAGATGGTCTATGAATTGTGTTTTGAGTAACCCAAGCTTTTAGGCTAATATTCATTTATCAATGAGTGCATACCATGTGTGTTCTTTTCTGACTGTGTTACTTCACTCAGTATTATACTTTCTAGTTCCATCCATTTGCCTAAGAATTTCATGTAGTCATTGATTTTAATTGCTGAGTAGTACTCAATGTGTAAATGTTCCACATATTCTTTATCCATTCCTCTGTTTAAGGACATCTGGGTTCTTTCCAGCTTCTGGCTACTATTAATAAGGCTGCTACGATCATAGTGTAGCATGTGTCCTTGTTATATGTGGGAGCATCTTTTGGGTATATTCCCAGGAGTGGTGTAGGTGGGTCCTCAGGTAGTACTATGTCCAATTATCTGAGGAACCTCCAGACTGATTTCCAAAGTGGTTGTACCAACTTGCAATCCCACCAACAATGGAGGAGTGTTTCTATTTCTCCACATCCTCCACAGTATGTGTTGTGACCTGAGTTTTTGATCTTGGCCATTTTGACTGGCATGAGGTGAAATCTTAGGGTTGCTTTGATTTGCATTTTCCTGATAACTAAGAATGTTGAATATTTCTTTAGGTGCTTCTCAGCCATTTGGTATTCCTCAGTTGAGAATTCTTAGTTCAGCTCTGTATCCCATTTTTTAATAAGATTATTTGATTCTCTGGAGTCTAGCTTCTTGAGTTCATTGTATATGTTTGATAATGGCCCTCTATGGAATGTAGGATTAGTAAAGGTCTTTTCCCAGTCTGTTGTTGCATTTTGTCCTGGTGACAGTGTCCTTTGACTTACAGAAGCTTTGCAATTTTATGAGGTCCCATTTGTTGATTCTTGATCTTAGAGCATGAGCCATTGTTGTTCTGTTCAGGAGAATTTCCCCTGTGCCTAATATGTTCGAGGCTTTTCCCCACTTTCTCTTCTATTAGTTTAAGTGTTTCTGGTTTTATTTGGAGGTCCTTGATCCACTTGGACTTGAGCTTTGTACAGGGCGATAAGAATGGATCAATTTGCATTCTTCTACATGCTGACCTCCAGTTGAACCAGCACCATTTGCTGAAAATGCTATCTTTTTTTCCATTGGATGGTTTCGGCTCCTTTGTCAAAAATCAGGTGACCATAGGTGTGTGGGTTCATTTCTGGGTCTTCAATTCTATTCCACTGGTCTATCTGTCTGTCTCTGTACCAATACCATACAGTTTTTTACCACTATTGCTCTTTAATACTGCTTGAGTTCAGGGATAGTGATTCCCCAGGAAGTTTTTATTGTTGAAGATAGTTTTGGTTATCCAGGGTTTTTTGTTATTCAAAATGAATTTGCAAATTGCTCTTTCAAACTCTGTGAAGAATTGACTTGGGATTTGGATGGGGATTGCATAGAATCTGTAGATTGCTTTGAGCAAGACGGCCATTTTTACTATATTAATCCTGCCAATCTATGAACATGAGAGGTCTTTCCATCTTCTGAGATCTTCAATTTTTTTCTTCAGAGACTTGAATTTCTTGTCATATGGATCTTTCAGTTGCTTGGTTAGAGTCACACCAAGGTATTTTATATTATTTGTGGCTATTGTGAAGGGTGTCATTTCCCTAATTTCTTTCTCAGCCTGTTTATCCTTTGAGTAGAGGAAGGCTATTGATTTGTTTGTGTTAATTTTATACCCAGCCACTTTGCTGAAGTTGTTTATCAGGCTTAGTAGTTCTCTGGTAGAACTTTTGGGGTCACTTAAGTACACTATCATATCATGTGCAAATAGTGATATTTTGATGCCTTCCTTTTCAATTTGTATACTTTTGACCTCCTTTTATTGTCTGATTGCTCTGTCTAGAACTTCAAGTACTATAGTAAATAGGTAGGGAGAAAGTGGGCAGCCTTCTCTAGTCCCTGATTTTAGTGAGATTATTTCAGGTTTCTCTTCATTTAGTTGGATGTTGGCTACTGGTTTGCTCTATATTGGTTTTACTATGTTTAGGTATGGACCTTGAATTCCTATTCTTTCTAAGACCTCCATTGTGGAGAAACATTAAAATTCCCCCCTGGTAGTCTAGATCAATCATCCCTCTTAAATGTTTTTCTGAGCTTGTTGGCTTAGAGGTAGAGCTTAGAGCTCAAACTGGTCATCAGAAAGTCTTAGCTTTCAGTTTGAATGTTTGTTGTGTCTTCTGGTAGAATTATTCTTCCCTATGGAAGCCAAACTTCTAGACTTTCAAAGCATAAACAGAGAACAGGAGTGATACTGAGGGGAACCATTTCCATTTTCACTCATTGGTTCCTGAACTAGTGAATCTTTGTTATGGGAAAACCAGTATCATATATTAGAAGTTGATTCAAAGTATATACAGCCTTCTTGGGAATCCTTCCCCAGGCTATTTTACCCTAATTCATTGTAAGTATATCTTTCAAGAGCCATCCCATCATTCTATGTATACAGATGATTTAGGATGGTGATAAGCATAGGCAAAATGAGCAAATTCCATGAGTATGAGACCACTGTTGCATTTGTCTGGTTATGAAATTACTTCCTGGTCAGAAGCAATGCTGCATTGGTAGACAAGGCATTCAGTAATTCCACAGATTATAGTTTGAGCATAAGCATTTTTTTTTTCAGAAAAGGACAATGTATAACTAGTAAGAACAATGTGTTGCTCTTTCTATGATGGAAGTGATCTAACATAGACAACCCAATACTAAGACATACCCTGGGGAATAATGTCATACCGAAAGCTCTATTCAAATGATATTGGTTTCTGTTGCTGGCAGATCTGGCGCAGCAGCAGCAGCAGCAGCAGCAGCAGCAGCAGCAGCAGCAGCCAGATAAGCCTTGCTGAGTGGAACTCCATGCTGTTTTTGCCATGCATAATGTTAATCTCTGTCACCATGGCCACTTTGTTCATGGGCCTGTTGGACAATAACAAGGATGGATGAACAAAGAGGCTAACTCTTTACAGAATGACCCATGTTATCTACTTGATTATTGAATTTCTACTCTACTAAAGTTATCCTTTGATGAACATTACATTAGACATAAGTATCTTCATAATTGTCCTGTTTGGAGTTTCATACACTGCCTGTTTAGAGTGATCTGTCCACATTGTTTCCCCCCAAATGTCTTTTTCACCTATGGACTTAAATGAGCACAATTGAAAAATTATTTGCTTTTATAATCCAAACCTCCAAAATCTTCCACACTCCTTCCCCAAATAAACATGGTTAGGTCCATCACAGTAACTGGTGGTACTAATTTCTGTTCTAGTTTGCTTCTCTATTACTGTGATAAACACTGATCTAAACCAGCCCAAGGAGGGCTTATTTAGATGACAAGGTAGAGTCCATTATCATGAGAAGCCAAGGCAGGAACTGAAGTCAGAAACCTGGAGGCAGTAACTGAAACAGAGACCATAGAGGAAAACTGCCTACTGACTTGTTCTCCATGGCTTGCTCAGTTTGCTTTTATCATAAATCCACCTGCACCTCTCACATCAATCATTTATCAAAAATGTCCTACAGGAGAGTCTGATGGAAGAAGTTCCTCAAATCATGTTCCTTCTTCCTAAATGACTCCAGTTTATGACAATTTGACAAAAATATAACCAGAACACCAGCCAATAACCTTCTTCACAAAAGAAGTAGACAGAAGACCATAATCCTAGTGGGGTTTAATATATGAGTGGAGCTATTTCACTTCATAACTGCCCAAAACAACTAGAATCAATCAGTTGCATTTAAAGAAAATGAATCAACTACTTTACTAATGCCTAATAAAATGAATGTCCAAAGAGCACGCTAAAACAAATGTCTCCCTCTACCCCCCACCCCCTGCCATCGCGAAATGAGCTGTGCTGTTAAGGATAATAAGGAAGGACATAGAATGCCTTAGGTTTTTAACAGGACCTATTTATTTATCAGTCTCATTTACATCAAACTTGGGGGAAAGGGAAGAGTTACTCTTAATAATTACAGGAAAGCACCTACTGTTTTCGAGAACCAATTGGCTGTTGGCAGAACTGCTTCATCTCTCAAGGAAGCTCTGTGTGGTATCATGTTTGGGCCAATTTTCCTTCTACTATTCCCATTATGCTTGAGATCAATTGTCAAGCCAATAGTTGGGGAGTTTTCTTCAAATAAGCACCAGTGCTTACTCACAAATAAACTCTGCCTCCGTGGCAAGGCATTTCATCTGAAGATGACCATCTTCCATGTGTGTGAATACATTTCCCATGATTATCCCAACAGCTGCATTTTGATGATCTGCTTGGGGAATAACTGTCAATGGATAGAATGCAGGCAGCTCATCTCGTTGGTGAATAATGTGCTGCGTGGTTCTAGTCTATGGAAAGGAGGCTCTTAGATCCTCTTTGGAATGATTTCCAGGGAAGAATGAGTGACCAAGACTGCCGACACTTTTTCTGAAGGAAATCCCATGACTTTTGACAATTGCCCCAAGTGGCTTATTTGGGGAATCACGCTTGCCCATAATATAACATGACAGATTATATAGTTGTCCAACTGTTCCTTTGTCTTCCTGTTTGTATACATCAGTGTTGTCAGCATTTCAGTGAAAACTTCAAATGGCAAAGGAACATGATCCCTGGAGTTCCCAGTAAGAGCTTAAAACATTTTTCCTTCCCATGAAAATAGACCATAGAGTTTCAGAGGGACACAATTTGGACTGCATGACTGGTTGCATCAGATACCAAATTGCACAAGGATATAGGAATGGCTTAGGTAAAGAGGTCAGGTTAGAACTAGTAGAAAATGTCCAGCTATTTCAAGAATCTCCTGAGGATGAAATTAGAAGAAATGGTAAATGTTCTTCATTTATGTAACTGGATACAAATTTGGAGAGACCCGAGTTTCCACAGTTTACAGAACTAGAATTTACATTTGATGGCCAAATTCTCCTTTTGTATATTTAGGGCTAAAAAAATTAATGTTGTTTTCTCTCTAAATTAAGGGTTTTCAACATCATTTAGAGAAGTTGCTGTGGGTAAAATTCCTCATCCTTTCTGTACTATCTATATACTCTCTTGAGTGCTAGAAATGTCTTTCATAGGGTTCTCACTAGATAGAGGCTTAGAGAACAAGTCACATCTGAGAAAAGTCCTTTGCAAGCCCACCTGTGAAACTGATGGCTGCAGATGTGATATTAATCCAGTTTTGTTTCTTTAATGGTTAAGTTCCTCTGTAAGTGGCTGATGCAGTCTGGAGAAAATCCTAGTTTCTTTGACTAAAATGTATTCAGTTCATGCATTCACCATGACTACTCTTTTGCTTTTTGTAGTTACCCTTAGTGTGTTGTGGCAAATTGATATAGATGACCCTCATTTGTCCACCAGTTCTGATCCATGTGCTAGTACAGACACTTATCACATGACCTATGTTTTTAGCTATTTGACTTTCTTTGATCCACTGAGACATGTACATGTAGGTAGTCTATTGAGGCATTTACTATTTCACTGTCTATAGATGTCTTGTGAAAGGTGCCAATGAAAACATTTGCTAGTGTGTTCAATTAAGAGAGCCATGTGGACTAGCCATTTTTACTGCCACAGTTGACAGCCATCACAGCGCCGGGATTGTGAATGAGGATGTCTTAGATGACCTAGCAAATAATCACTTACAAGGTCATCATCATAGCATAACACACATTGCAGTAGAACTAAACAGACAACAATCCATAAGCCTTAGATTTTCATTTTTAATATTTTATACTTTTTGAATACACATTGTGATGATGCTTTCTTCCTTTCTTCCTTTCTTCCTTTCTTCCTTTCTTTCTTCCTTCCTTCCTTCCTTCCTTCCTTTCTTTCTTTCTTTCTTTCTTTCTTTCTTTCTTTCTTTCTTTCTTTCTTTCTTTCTTTTATTTTAAATTTGAGATAGGGTCTCGTGTAGCACTGGAGGATCTATGCCCATTATGTAACTGAGAATGCCCTTGAGTTCCAAATTCTCCTACTTCTCCTTCCTCAATACTGGAAGTACATTCATGCACTACCATGTCTACATTTCCATTTTAAAATCAAGTATCTATAGGAACTTAGAGAAAATAGTGTCAACAATATAAAAGTTGATATCAAATTTGGGTATAAAATTCTACATTTTTCCCACAATTTTAAAGCAGTAGAGTGAATATATTAATACATCTATCTACTTAATATCAAAAGAGTTTTCCCTTACCTGATTAATTCCTCCCAAATTAATATCTTTCAAAGTACATTTTGTCTATACGATGCTTCTCTCCATAGTCATGACTTTAGGAGGAGATGTGAATGCAAAAGAATCCTCAAATAATTCTGTCACTTCAGACATGGGAGAAATTTCATCTTCAATTCATCTCTGCCAGTTCTTTCAGTATTAAATCAAATAGGGATTATAAAAGTGATAATTTCTATAGCAATTCCTGTGGAGAAAAATAAAAACAATGAAAGCAGAATATTAAAATTTACCTGCAAGAAAATAGTCTTTCTATAACCTATGAGACAAATAGAGTGTTTAGAGCTATAATTTTTTGGCAAGAGGGAAAAAAGATGACATATTGAGGAAAAATATAGTTTCTTTAAAGTGAGAAAAGTCAGGAGCCAAAGGTCATTCTGGTTACCTTAGGATAGGAGAAGCACCTGGTTCAAGACTAGGATGAACCACATGAGTACAAAATGGAAAAAAATCACACACTCCTAGCATTATATGAGTCTGCAGCCAGGGATTTTATGAGCTGAGAGTTAGTGCTATGCACTCAGTAACTCGTTTTTGCACATCACCCTGCCCCCTCCCCTCAGTGAGACAGGAACAAATGGAGGCCATTACCACATCAGTTGACTTTGAGGCATTAATATGCGCTACACAAATAGCGAATGTCTGCAGTGCCTGTACTGTATCAACTGAATGCATTTTAGTTAAGAGGCAACCAGCGAAGGGTGTCTCTCTACTGGCCTTAAGAGCCACTTGACTGGCCACAGAATGAATCCAATAAAATGGTTGTTACAAATTACAAAATTCTTATAAGTCAGCAGATAACTGACCATTTCCTGTTGAGGACAACAGACCAAACCTTGCGGGAATCTGATGGTAAATCCAGTCAAGTTAATAATTCCCTGGCAGCAGATACTCTGACACCATCGGTAAAGTAAAAGTTTTCCACACCTTCCACAAGTCCAAGTCCGTGCTTTCACTTGACTTGCCGAAGATGGGTGCCATTCTGTAGGAAGAATGCTGCGGGAGGATTAGTGGTAGAACATAGCTTTTTGAATTTTGAGTTTTTATTACTTTTCAGCAATGGGGAGTTTTCCATTACTGTCCTTATACATGGTTGCTTTCTCATAAGAACACTCACTACACCTGGCGAGTCCTAATGAGCCCACATGCATGATCTTGGCCTTCTCAGCAAAACTCATTAACCTCTGGAATGAAACTGATCCCGTTTGCTGCTTAGACCTACAGTAAACATCAGGATTGTTTTGGCTTTAAGTGAACATTTGTGTCCTGTCAGCTGTCTTCCTGATCATCTTGTATTATGAAACTCAGAGACGCTACATTAACTTGACTCAGGATCTGTTTACTTCATAAAAGAAAAAAAAAAAAAAGAACCCAACCACAATAATATTAATCCCAAATCTCCCTCTCTTAAGAAAATGGTAATATAAATTTGGATTTAAAGGAATATAAATTCTGAGATATATTTAGTTCACCTTCTCACCATGAATTTCACATAAGATGGTGATCTTTTTTTTTCTTTTTCTTTTTTTCTGAGCTGGGGACTGAACCCAGGGCCTTGCGCTTGCTAGGCAAGCGCTCTACCACTGAGCTAAATCCCCAACCCCGATGGTGATCTTTTTGATAGAGAACTTTCCCCATAGATCAGATGCATCTATTCATATATAGAACCTAATAGAAGAAAGGAAAGTGGCATGGAAACTAGTAAGAAATAAGACAGTGATAGATTGTAATAGTGTTAAGGATGAGTGATGGGTGGTGCTAAACATGACAAGAATATTTCATGTATGTGTATGAACATATCCTAGTGAAATGACTTGTTTGGTAGAATTAGTTCTGTACTAATAACAAAAAGCTGACCCACAGTTCCCTTGGCATTCGAGCAGCTTCTATGCTGTTTTGGTTTTGAGTTCCTCCTACTGGCTTTTATTTTTAATTACATCAGGGAAAGGATTGGACAAGTGATCACATCTTAGTAAACTTGGAAACTTAAAGGTTCTTCACCTTTTGTGTTAAAGGAAGACTTTTTTCATGTGGCTTTCCCCATGCTTTCTTCTTTTAGAGGCTTTCTTAGGTCTTATATTTTCCAGGTCCTAGAAAAAGTAATAAAAAAATAAAGTCATTATTTGTGAGCTGATCTTTAGGCATGTTGAGATAGCTTTTTCCAACCAAGCTTTCCCTGATCATGAAAATACCTTTCCCTGAAAAATAAGGCTAATTGCTTCTTGTATGTGTTCTCAAACAATTCTAGTTCTATGTATATAATGTGTACATACTTGTGGTTGCTTGTATATATAATATACCAGAGTA
The DNA here is from genome assembly GCF_011064425.1 of Rattus rattus. Lineage (NCBI taxonomy): Eukaryota > Metazoa > Chordata > Mammalia > Rodentia > Muridae > Rattus > Rattus rattus. The sequence goes on from NC_046172.1 coordinate 95,250,958, forward strand.
TATATTTCTTATATATTTCTTAGGAATTTCATTTTGGTTTGCATGCTGAGTAAAATCTTTAGATATAATATATGCTTAGTAAATTTGTTAAACCAAATGCATGTATGATTCATGCAGGAATGTGGCTAGAATGGAAGCAGGGAGATTTTATGACTCTTTAGGGAAAATAATAGAGAAGATAAAAGCAAAGGACAGTAGAATGAGACTGGTGTCATTTTCTATCTCTGAATCAGTGTATGTGACCTTAGGCAAATTATTTAATCTCTTCATGACTCAGATTTTTTGTCACTTCTCATGATGCCTGGCCCATAGTAAATACATACTAAGGAACCAGCAGTATATTTTAATGGTGGTAACAGGCGGCAGAAACCACAGTATCTACTGGGATTTCTATATGAGGTCAAGTTTTACAGTGTGGGTTCAGTGCAATGGCGTAGCAGTAACAGGGGACCTCTGCTTTCATAGGAAATGTAGAAGTCACCTGAAAAACTTGCAGTGATTCCCTGAAAGGCTGAATGACGATAAGACTTACCCAGGGTTAGATTATATTGCACTTTGCAGAACTTTTCTGACTATCTAATTAGGCTCCGTTTTTGTTATATATATATATATATATATATATATATATATATATATATATATGTCAACAGACCAGGGTAGATTTTTTTTTACATCAATAGACTAGAACTGCATTGAAGTGATTGAATATTGTCCTTCCAAATAGCAACCTTGGGGGAAATGTGCATACTAATGTAGGAGCTACTGCCTATGTATTTTGGACTTCTTTTTAGGAGACACGCCTTTAGAATGGGTTTATGAGCCCCATAAGCACCTAGGTTCTTTCTTCATGTTTCAAGTTATACACACCCTGTGTGATGAACAAAATCTTGTCATCTGATCCCTTTGGTCTCAATTATACAACATATTTTCCAAAGAACCCAACTTCCACTGTGACAGACTTTCATATCAGTGGGGAGAAAGGGGTTTTTTCTTCTCTTGTACATATACTAAATGGTTCTGGGAGTGGAGAAATGCTGTATATTATTGACCATTAAACATTGGAGTATTGGATTAAGTATTTTATATTTTTACTTCATTTTTGATATCTGAAAGATATTTCTTTTGCTTTTAGTTTTAGGCTAATATCTTCAACTTCAAAACCAATGTCGATAGTTGTAACAAAAATAAAGCATTGTAGGGCTTGTGAGATGGCTCAGCTAGCAAAAGCTTGAAGACCCAAGTTCAAGTTCAATCCCTGGGCTCTATATGATTAAATCAAAGAACCGACTTCTGCAAGTTGTCTTCTCTCTCTCTCTCTCTCTCTCTCTCTCTCTCTCTCTCTCTCTCTCTCTCTCTTTCTCTTCCACAGTAACTTTTTTTTTTCCGGAGCTGGGGACCGAATCCAGGGCCTTGCGCTCGCTAGGCAAGCGCTCTACCACTGAGCTAAATCCCCAACCCCTACACAGTAACTTTTAAAGAGTAAAGCAGTATATGAAATGAAACAGTTTCACCTTTACCTCCTTAAATGATTTCACAAAGCTAATAAATATTATTAGTTTTATGTATTTATTTTCCTACATTTCTATGTGTACACATATATAAAGATATAGTATTTATTGTGGTTGTCAAGATAAATCACATGTACTTCTACAATTTTATTTTTACCTTGAATAGGTCCCAAGTGGTCCTTAAGTTTAATTACTATACATTTAATTAATGAAAAAATCTGAACTATATTCCACTAAATGGTTGCAAGGTAATCAATTTCCCATTCTCTTGGTAGTAGATTTTTAAGTTAATTTTTGGGGTTAATTTTTAAGTTAATTTGTAGCTTAGTGGTCTACGCCCCTCTCTGTCTCTGTCTCTGTTTGTCTGTCTGTCTCTCATTCCTACTGACTTTTTACCTTCAAATCTATAAAAATACATCCCTTACAATAAGAATGTTTCATCCAGTAGATTTAAGAATTTTGTAACTTCCTTAATTTCAGAATAGGAAAATGAAGACACACGACAATCCTATGAGCAACATGAAGGTGAGGAAGTATAAACGAAGCCAAATTGTGAAGTTGGTGAATACAAGACTGAATTTCCTAGAATTGCCTCTTTAAGACACTTCTAGTGTAGGCTATAAAGAAGGCACATGAGTCCAGTGGATAAGCATAAGGACATCCCCTGTCATGCTCTTTCTCTGTGAACATGGGCAAATTCCATCCTTGAGGTTATCACTGGGTGAAGTAGAGGTAAGCAGTGTGCACAGAGCCCAAGCTTGAATATAAGGTAGATTCTTGGCACAGGGTTAGGTTACCCTTCTTTCATCTTAAGTACCTTGTGGAAATTGGATTGGACAGGTAACCTCTTAGAGCATCCCACCTACCAAGGTAGCATAGTCTATTACCACAAGGGAAGTAGAAAAAGAAGCAAATGCTTACCACACTGTGGATTTTCTCAGTAATAGCAATGAGTTTATGCCATTCAAGTGTATTTTGGACAATAGAGTGTCGGGAAAGAAAGATGAAGGAATTTAGCTATAGAAAGAATACTTGGGTTCGGTAATTTAATCTGCATTGTAGTCTATAAAACAAGGCACATGGGATGACCAAACCTGCTTTGTTAAGTATAGGAAAGGAAAGACCTGTGTAAACTACCATCACTAGGCTGGCCTCATGGATGAGGGTCAGTTGTGATCACTGTGGATCTAGATACATGAGTGGGTAAAGAGATGGTCCCTGGTTTGGTGAGTTCAAGGGTGTAGCCTGTAAGACATCAGCATCACAGTGATTAAGACCAGCTTTCATCCATTATAGAGATGCCTGTTATTTGCAGTAAAAGACACCATGCATCTGGCGGTCCCCTCCAGACCTCCGGGTAATACTCTCACTATAACTAGCCTTCCAAACAGGAGTGCTTTCTCTAGATGGGTAGGGGAGTTCTAAGGTGATGCAAGTACTCCAGGATCTATTGTTCAGGTGTCTGGTTTACATAAGTTGTTTCTTTTTCTCTTCACTTTAAACATTTATTTATTTTATTTATTCACTTTACATCCCACTTTCTTCTTAAGCTAGCCTGGCAGAACCCCTGGAAATTCAAAAGCATTTAGTTCACAATCTTGAAATGGCTGCAAACAACATGTAGTGTTTTCTTTCCATAGCTTCCCTAATGGCAGTCTTCAGGAAAGGCAATGCTTCCCTGAAATAACAGGCCGGTGGAGAAGATTGTTGGGGCCGGAGAGATGTCATAAACACCCCTAAAGTCAGATCAGAAAGGTGACTTTCTCCTTCTTTTACAAAGTAGGCCAGGCACAGGCTCAAGTTAATTTTTCCACTGCCTGTTGTTCCCAGACACACAGAGCCAGTGGAAAGACTATAAACAGAAAGCATGTGACTGGCCCTTGTCTGTAACATTTTGGCTGGATGTTGAGCTTCCCAGCCCTGGAATGCCTCACTCTTTCCTTCATCAGTAGCCTTCAGTATTCTTCTTCCAACTGGTCTAGTTGCTTGATTAGAATAGTGGAAAGAGCAGTGGGCTGGGAATTGAAGCCTGGAGGCCCTGTCTGTGCTACTGACTCACTCTGACGTAAGACAAACCACGACCCCTTTTTGAACCTCAGTTTTCTCATCTGTTACACAAGGCCTTGGTACTGGGGTGATCGCAGAGTTCAGGTTATGGTTTTACTTATTCTTCTTCACCTCTGCCATTAGAGTCATCCTCATTCTGTCTTCCTTCATGGAGCACATCCATTTAGGCTAATTGCAGGATGTTGCAGAGCTGTCCAGGAACATCTGAAACCCTGGAAGATTCATTTGAAATTAATCAGACACAACAGAACATGCAGGTGGTTGCTCTTTCCCTCCGACTCCCGGCCCCTGGGATTTTGCATCCTGGAAGGTGTTCATAGGCCACAGCTGCAGAGCACAGCCTGTGGATGGTTGCCCAGAAGAGCAACCTCTGTGAACGGGAGGGGTGAGGGCAAGACCACTCACTTGGTTGGATCTTCCTGAGGGATGAGGAGTGAGAATGTTAATGGAAAGGGTACAGGGTTGTGGGTCAGAGAATCCAGACATAATGACAGTATGACCTGAGGTCACAGCCTTGATTTCTTGACCCCTGGTTTTCTTGTAAGAGGATTTGCTTGGATTGATGTCATAAAGGAGACTTTCTCATGTTATCCTATTCTAATCTTCCAGACATTTCCAAATATGCTGGTACCTGGGATCACATAGACATATATGAATATATATATATATATTTTTTTCATACAGTGCTCTGGCTTTTTTTCCCTCTCATCAGTGCCTGAAACTGGGATATGCCTCCTCTGCCCCAGTGCTTTCTGCTGTTTAGCTAGACACTCCTTTGAAACATTCAGATTTTGGAGACTTAGTATGCACTGCTGTCAACTCAACCGACTGTTTCCTTTGGGGAATCATTTTCTCTTCCAAAATCCATCTCAAATGCACATTCCTTGTGAAATCTCCTGCTATTTTCGTACACCAAGTTGTTTACTTCCTCTTTTATGCTTCCATAGGATTCTGGAAATTCTTTTACTCTGTAACCATTAGGCTGCAAGTTTTACAAAGACAAGAGCCACAGATTTTGATATTAAAATAATGCCAGTAATAGTAACAGCTAAATTAAAAAAAAACTCGATTTAGCTATTTTAACAGGTAAAGTTCCTTTTAGTCATGAAAGAGCTAGTTAGTGATAGTGATATATTCCATTACATGAAGCTAAAGATGGGTTTCATGCTGGTCCATCTTTAGCATGTGGTTTCCAAAGTCTCAAGTATCTATATTGAGCTTACAAATAGGAGAAAAGAGAAAAGATACATTAATTTTTTGTTATTTAAATAATAAACATTTTAAAAGTCTTATGTATATAGGTGTTTTGTCCTAGTGTTTATGTGGTCACCACATTTGTGCATTGCCTGCACGGGCCAGAAGAGGACACTAGATTTCTTGGGACTGGAGTTGTTAGCCACCATGTAGGTGTTGAGAACCAAGCACTAGTCCTTTGGAAGAGCAGTTTATTCTCTTAACTACTGAGCAGTCTCTCTAGCCTTTGTTTGTTTGTTTGTTTTTTATTGGTTGTCTTAGTTACGGTTTTACTGCTGTGAACAGACACCATGACCAAGGCAAGTCATATAAAGGACAGCATTTAATTGGGGTTTACAGGTTCAGTGGTTCAGTCCAGAATCATCAAGGCAGCATCCAAGCAGGTATGGTACAGGAGAAGCTAAGAGTTCTACATCATCATCTGAAGGCTGCTAGTGGAAGACTGACTTCCAGGCAGCTAGGGTGAGGGTCTTAAGCCCATGCCCACATGGTGTTAGTCACCTACATGGTGGCTAACAACTCCAGTCCCAAGAACTCTAATGTCCTCTTCTGGCCCGTGCAGGCAATGCACAAATGTGGTGACCACATAAACACTAGGACAAAAAATCCTACTCTAATAAGGCCACACCTCCTAATAGTGCCACTCCCTAGGCCAAGCATGTATAAACCATCACATGGGCCAAGTCTGTAAGTGACACATGCAACTTCTGCTCCCCTTCTGCTCGCTAGAACTCAATAATATAACCATATATACCTTCGAAGAAATCTCCTAAATTTATTCTGGTTTGGTACTGCTGAAAAGGATGGGAATGATTTTGGTAAACGCATCTAGAAGCCAGGCTTCTTTATTCACAGTTGAATATCTAGGACTGAATACAGTGACTGGGAAGTAATGCCTGCTTTGGATTATGTTTAAAATTCTACCACTGAACGGTGAGCTCATGATTTTGTATCTTTGTACTCTCATCCAGCAATCAAACATAGGTTTAATTGGATATTGTTTGGTAATAGTTTGGCATTAGTATGTCTAGGGGTGATCTTGTTATAGGAAAAAAAGGTTAATGGGGGGGAAGAGTCTCTTCTAAGGATGAGTGAATCCCTAGGAGAGAGGCCTTCTTCATGCTGACTCTTCTGTCTTTGCCAAAGCCCTTGGTCTCCAAAGATTTGTGCTATGGTTTTATCTAATGCACAGAGTTATCCATTCCTCAGAATTTGGGAATGTAACCACAAGTTCTTACTAAGCCCAAAATACTTTCTGGATCACCAATCCTCTTTCTATGCAAAAGCTTGGCTTGTTCCTTCATTTTCGTTATATACATGGGCTCCATTTTTATAGATTTAGTTTTTCTCTTGCCAGCTCCAAGTATGTGATAGGGTGATGGATGGGAGGATAGAAATATCTATCCAGCATTATTGTTACAAATGCCTCACAATGTTTATTTCTGCTTTGTCCTGGTTTAATGCAGACTACTTGTAGTGGTTTAGCCATTCAGTATATATATATATTTTTTTATTATTAACTTGAGTATTTCTTATATACATTTCGAATGTTATTCCCTTTCCGGTTTCCGGCAAACATCCCCTCCCCATCCCCTTCCTTATGGGTGTTCCCCTCCCAACCCTCCCCCATTGCTGCCCTCTCCCCAACAGTCTAGTTCACTGGGGTTCAGTCTTAGCAGGACCCAGGGCTTCCCCTTCCACTGGTGCTCTTACTGATATTCATTGCAACCTCCACGAGGTCAGAGTCCAGGGTCAGTCCATGTATAGTCTTTGGGTAGTGGCTTAGTCCCTGGAAGCTCTGTTTGGTTGGCATTGCTGTACATATGGGGTCTCGAGCTCCTTCAAGCTCTTCCAGTTCTTTCTCTGATTCCTTCAACAGGGGTCCTGTTCTCAGTTCAGTGGTTTCCTGCTGGCATTCGCCTCTGTATTTGCTGTATTCTGGCTGTGTCTCTCATGAGCGATCTGCACTCACATTTTGATCATCCGTCTTGAGTTTCATTTGTTCTAGGCATCTAGGGTAATTCAAGCATTTGGGCTAATAGCCACTTATCAGTGAGTGCATACCATGTATGTCTTTCTGTGATTGGGTTAGCTCACTCAGGATGATATTTTCCAGTTCCAACCATTTGCCTACGAATTTCATAAAGTCATTGTTTTTGATAGCTGAGTAATATTCCATTGTGTAGATGTACCACATTTTCTGTATCCATTCCTCTGTTGAAGGGCATCTGGGTTCTTTCCAGCTTCTGGCTATTATAAATAAGGCTGCGATGAACATAGTGGAGCACGTGTCTTTTTTTTTTTTTATTATTATTAACTTGAGTATTTCTTATATACATTTCAATGTTATTCCTTTCCGGTTTCCGGCAAACATCCCCTCCCCCTCCCCTTCCTTATGGTGTTCCCTCCCACCCCTCCCCCATTGCTGCCCTCTCCCCCACAGTCTAGTTCACTAGGGGTTCAGTCTTAGCAGGACCCAGGGCTTCCCCTTCCACTGGTGCTCTTACTAGGATATTCATTGCAACCTACGAGGTCAGAGTCCAGGGTCAGTCCATGTATAGTCTTTTGGGTAGTGGCTTAGTCCCTGAAACTCTGGTTGGTTGGCATTTGCTGTACATATGGGGTCTCGAGCTCCTTCAAGCTCTTCCAGTTCTTTCTCTGATTGTTCAACAGGGGTCCTGTTCTCAGTTCAGTGGTTTCCTGCTGGCATACGCCTCTGTATTTGCTGTATTCTGGCTGTGTCTCTCATGAGCGATCTGCATTCACATTTTGATCATCCGTCTTGAGTTTCATTTGTTCTAGGCATCTAGGGTAATTCAAGAATTTGGGCTAATAGCCACTTATCAATGAGTACATACCATGTATGTCTTTCTGTGATTGGGTTAGCTCACTCAGGATGATAGTTTCCAGTTCCAACCATTTGCCTACGAATTTCACAAAGTCATTGTTTTGATAGCTGAGTAATATTCCATTGTGTAGATGTACCACATTTTCTGTATCCATTCCTCTGTTGAAGGGCATCTGGGTTCTTTCCAGCTTCTGGCTATTATAAATAAGGCTGGCGATGAACATAGTGGAGCATGGTCTTTTTATATGTTGGGGCATCTTTTGGGTATATGCCCAGGAGAGGTATAGCTGGATCCTCAGGCAGTTCAATGTCCAATTTTCTGAGGAACCTCCAGACTGATTTCCAGAATGGTTGTACCAGTCTGCAATCCCACCAACAATGGAGGAGGGATCCTCTATCTCCACATCCTCGCCAGCATTTGCTGTCACCTGAGTTTTTGATCTTAGCCATTCTCACTGGTGTGAGGTGAAATCTCAGGGTTGTTTTGATTTGCATTTCCCTTATGACTAACGATGTTGAACATTTCTTTAGGTGTTTCTCAGCCATTCGGCATTCCTCAGCTGTGAATTCTCTGTTTAGCTCTGAACCCCATTTTTAATAGGGTTATTTGCCTCCCTGCTGTCTAACTTCTTGAGTTCTTTTGTATATTTTGATATAAGCCCTCTATCTGTTGTAGGATTGGTAAAGATCTTTTTCCCAATCTGTTGCTGCTGCTTTGTCCCAACCACAGTGTCCTTTGCCTTAGAAGCTTTTGCAGTTTTATGAGATCCCATTTGTCGATTCTTGATCTTAGAGCATAAAAGCCATGGGTGTTTTGTTCAGGAAATTTTTTCCAGTGCCCATGTGTTCCAAATGCTTCCTAGTTTTTCTTCTATTAGTTTGAGTGTATCTGGTTTGATGTGGAGGTCCTTGATCCACTTGGACTTAAGCTTTGTACAGGGTGATAAGCATGGATCGATCTGCATTCTTCTACATGTTGACCTCCAGTTGAACCAGCACCATTTGCTGAAAAAATGCTATCTTTTTCCATTGATGGTTTTGGCCTTTGTCAAAAAATCAAGTGCCCATAGGTGTGTGGGTTCATTTCTGGTCTTCAATTCTGTTCCATTGGTCTATCTGTCTGTCTCTGTACCAATACCATGCAGTTTTTATCACTATTGCTCTGTAATACTGCTTGAGATCTGGGATAGTGATTCCCCCTGAAGTTCTTTTATTGTTGAGGATAGTTTTAGCTATCCTGGGTTTTTTGTTATTCCAGATGAATTTGCAAATTGTTCTGTCTAACTCTTTGAAGAATTGGATTGGTATTTTGATGGGGATTGCATTGAATCTGTAGATCGCTTTTGGTAAAATGGCCATTTTTACTATATTAATCCTGCCAATCCATGAGCATGGGAGATCTTTCCATCTTCTGAGATCTTCTCAATTTCTTTCTTCAGAGTCTTGAAGTTCTTATTGTACAGATCTTTCCCTTGCTTGGTTAAAGTCACACCGAGGTACTTTATATTATTTGGATCTATTATGAAGGGTGTCATTTCCCTAATTTCTTTCTCGGCTTGTTTCTCTTTTGTGTAGAGGAAGGCTACTGATTTATTTGAGTTAATTTTATACCCAGCCACTTTGCTGAAGTTGTTTATCAGCTTTAGTAGTTCTCAGGTGGAACTTTTGGGATCACTTAAATATACTATCACATCATCTGCAAATAGTGATATTTTGACTTTTCTTTTCCTTTCCGATCTGTATCCCTTGACCTCCTTTTGTTGTCTGATTGCTCTGGCTAGAACTTCAAGAACTATATTGAATAAGTAGGGAGAGTGGGCAGCCTTGTCTAGTCCCTGATTTTAGTGGGATTGCTTCAAGTTTCTTCCCATTTAGTTTAATGTTAGCAACTGGTTTGCTGTATATGGCTTTTTACTATGTTTAGGTATGGGCCTTTGAATTCCTATTCTTTCCAGGACTTTTATCATGAAGGGTGTTGAATTTTGTCAAATGCTTTCTCAGCATCTAATGAAATGATCATGTGGTTTTGTTCTTCAGTTTGTTTATATAATGGATCACGCTGATGGTTTTCCAGATATTAAACTATCCTGCATGCCTGGGATGAAGCTTCATTTGATCATGGTGAATGATT